>NC_137499.1:4432500-4507500 GCF_041902795.1 Electrophorus electricus | reverse complement strand
TTGTGGGTGGTGGGATATCTGGTCATGCTGACCACAGATCTTACAGTGACTTTCCCTTAAGCTCATTTTGTTAAACTGTGGCTTAGCAGGGGCATCAGTATGGGAATCAGTGGGGCATCAGTAGGGCCATAGTAGGGGGATCAGCAGAGAGATCATTAGGGTCAGGGAAGACTTTACTTTCATGTCCTTTGGCTTCTGGTCTTTCAGTTATATTAATCTTGAGTAGTGCAGACCAGCACCAATGTTTCACATCAATTTGCTACATTTTATATACAGTTTATATGCTAAATAGCTTTTAAGGAGTATTTTATAATCTATTCACTGGCTGTATAAAAAGCATTTCCCTGTATATAATATTACATGTGCCCTGTTGAATTAATGAGACGTATAATAAGCTGTTGAGGTACGCAGCAGACAAAGAATCCACGCACATTTCCACTTGTTTGATGAAGGTTTCAGAATCTGATAAAAGACCATATATCACTTTAATAAAATAATACCTCCAAAAGAGCAATGGAAAAAATGATCTTTTTAGATCAAAATGGATAATGTGCATCACAGTAGCTTTTTATCACAATCGTCCATTAAAGTCCCAAAAACAGATGGCGTGTTATTCCAAAACAGATGCTATTTTGCATAGAACCACCGCATGAATATTTATGCTTAATTATTTTGTGACACTGATGAACCTGTAAGCGTTGAGATGCTCCACACAAGCCACCCTGTAACCCCAGTTAAAGATGCAGTCTGTGGTGGCCAGTGCCAACAGAACCACTCTCTCACCCAACACATGTTTTGCCCAGTGTCCTTTTGAGAAAATCCAGTACCGGCAGTAGACTGGACTGACTCAATGCAGCTGCAGAATTCTCTAAAATTGGATTGAAGTTTTGTACTGAATTTGCATTTTCTCCTAAGGGTTTATCACTAAGCGTCTGTCTGCACTATTACTCAACTGTATAGGAATTTTTGAAAAAACAGATTCTGATGTTATCGCCACTGCGCTTTTCAAGCACACACCTGCATGTGGACGCAAATGCTCAGATCACAGATGCAGGAGCAAACAGAACGGTGCCCGCTTATATGCACGGGGATCCTATCAGACATGTCAAAAAAGTCCTCCGTCTTCCAAAACTTCATCCTCCAGGATGCCTCCTTCCTCCTCCTGTTTTGACGGGCTCCAGCAGGCTTGTGCTGGGGTGACGAGGCAGCTGTCCGGATGAAGACAGCAGTGCCAGGGGCTCTTACAGCTGTCCTGTGGCGTTATCCGGACTCCGTGACTCGCCGACCGTCGGCCGTCATTAGATGGCTCAACGCGTTGCAGCCTCTGTCCTGTCCGTTAAATTGAAATGCTTCTGCACACAAGCCCAAGGCATGGACAGGACGAGAGCTTTGATCTGAGCCTGCTTGTGGTGGTTGGATAAAGTCGTCCTGATCAGGAAGCACCACTCCTGCTGTTGTGACAGCTAGCCCAGGCTTGTGGTTTCGCTTGTAATGGATAAGACCGAGACTTGGATGAGCGCGGCGATCAAGTCCCACAGTAATCTGTAAACCGGAGCCTGTGGTGCCACGGCATGCCCAGGTGGAGGTGTGTTTCCTGCATGGGGGCTCCGGGCAGTGGAGGAGGACAGGGAGGGGTGAATAGGGGCTGCCATCAGCAAGCTGGGGGTTGGAGGATGGAGGCATGGGGACGGGATAGCAGGCGTGGAGTGGGCGATTCACCTGGGCCTGTTTGTTTGGCTGCAGCTGGAGTCCATTTCTGTCGACTTAAAGCTCCCCACAAGAGCAGAGTTAGCATTCTTGTGAAAGCTGTCCCATATGAGACTGAGCTGCAAACATACACCCATGTAAGAATGAGTGTTTACACCTTCCTCTCTCTCTCTCTCTCTGCTTCTGCCCCCACACTTCTTCCCACTTTATTGTTAAACGCAGATCCACAAACTCAGCAGATACAGTACATCACAAAGCCCATGCGGTCGCTAGTAGCTCTCTGCCTCCGCCAGGCGTGTAAGGTAATCCTCTCGCCTTTGAAGTAGGTTATGGGAGGCCCCCTCTCTGACTCTGCCGTGGGGTGCCATTCACTCTCTCTGACCTTTTGGCAGCGAGGAATTATGCAGTAAGGAATATTAATATTCACCAGACCCAGGCTAATGACCCCCAGTGTTCACCATAGTATCAAGCCTTCCGTCTGATTGGCTGTGAGGTGGTCTTATTATATTGAGGGGGGCAGAAGTCAGTAGGACAGAAGCATGAGATATTAATATGTCTTATAAATTGCCCCGTGGGGGTTCTTGCTGCAACCCCCCCTCCCCCCCCCCCCCCCCCCCCCGCGTGCCACAAATGCACAAAATATTCAAACCTTTCCTCCTTCTCAGAAGGATCTGACACTTAAGTGTTATTCTGCATAGCCTCCTTTTTGCCTCTGCTTAAAACTCCCACTAACTGGCTCAGGAGGAGCAGAGTCTGACACTCTCTTTCCCACTGAGCTTGTCCATTCAGAGGAGATATCGGAGAGCCTTTAAACACACGCTGCACAAGTTAAGCCGTTGTTAGCCCCGGGGACGGGGTTTGAGGACGCATCCCGTCCTGGCCCCTAGGGGTGGGGTGGGGGGTTTAGCAGCGCTCTGGAGGTTCTGCTTCTTTGTGTGTGGTGTGATGGAAAAATACCTACACTGAAGGACCATGCACTAACGTCACTCAGGCAGAATGACACATCGGTGTTACTTTAAGTCCAATCGGACACTGGTGTCCACAGCTGCAGTGTAACACAGCTCTGCTCGTTCTTCTATGCTATGGGATGAATGAACTCTGCCTGTCTGTGTTTAAATCATTTTAACAGGAACTCAATAGGACATTTGACAGTGAAATGGACTCATGACAGCTGAAGTTGTTTCACACAATGGACACAGCTAAAGGCAATGGCATTATGGCAGTTACAATATCCTTTACTGATCTCTGAAATTTTATATATTTTCATTTTTATTACATATAAATTATACTGATCTGAGAACAGTTTAGCTGTTTCTTTTACAGCTGATCCCTCTTAAGTACCTCTGTTCATAGCGACGCAGCTCTGGGTCTGAGTGCCCCTGCCTTAAGATGTTCTCCCAGGCCTACAGCTCGGAGGTCAGAACAAGGCAGGCTCCCGGGACACAAGCTGAGATTACATGCTGCCGTAGTGCCTGGGGTGCTCGCTTCTCAAGCCAACTGACGGCAGCCCGGTGAGGACATTCCTGGGCTCTTGTGCTTTGGTCCCTTCAGCTTCCCCTGGATGTGTGATTCTTTCATCCAGAGGAGTTTTAAATGACACTCAAATAAGACTTTAAATGAGACAACGTCATGAGTGGGCTCACCCTTGGCACAGGGCCCAACCTCTGAAGGACTGGCCACGGCCGCAAGAGTTTGGCCTTTTGGGTCCAGTAGAGTTTCGGTGATCCAGCATGGTTTCAATGATCCAGCATAGTTTCAGTGATCCAGCACAGTTTCAGTAAGTGCTGAAATAACCACTTGGTTAGGTTCTTGTTCCAGTATAACTAAGTGGACCATTAGTAATCCCTAACTAGGTATTTTAAGAAAGGTGGTAGTACTTTACATTATACTACTGTTACAGTGTAACTATACTATTACATACAGCATCTGAATGCATTGTTACGCACTTTAATTAATGGTGTAGTTACACCATAATAGTGGTGGTGTAAAATAGTGAAAAGCGTTTTTGAAGCCTGGCAACATGTGGGGGTGTGGTCAGGGGTCCTCTGCTAGCTCGTGGTTAGAGCCGTTCGTCTGTCTGAGGAGGGCGTGATTAGTTTCATCCCCAGTTCCTCAGTGGGATCAGCCGTGAGAAATATTATGCCGTATGTAATACTATGCATGATGGGGAAACTTAGACTGCAGACGCAAGCAAATCCTCAAATAGATTCGAAAATTAATTTTTAATCTAGGCGATTCTCCTCCAGGTCAAATTCCTGATGTGTTTGCAAAAAAAGATTTTAATAAAACGGGAATGACCTATCTAGGATTTCAGCACATGATCCATTGGTAACAAACAGGGGCAGGGAAGTGTTGTGCAGCCGTGGTCCTTGTTCCGCAGTGACATCTGTAGTCACGGCTGTGTGGGCAGCACACGGATAATGCCGTACCTCTCCGTCCCTCTGTTTAGAAGCGCGACACGAAGATGTAGGAACAGGAATTACTGCCTGACTTCAGAGCACAACTCACTTTATTGCTTTCACTGAAAGGATATAATCACTGCTGCATACAATTCACTTAAAACTAACAAACAAGTAAGAAAAAAAAATGAAATAGGTATAATGTGTCTGTAACCTGTTTCGGTTTTGTCATTTTTAAAAATGTTACCAACTATTAGACATAAGTCAAGACATAAGATTTTAATAAGTGGTTTGAAATATAGGTAATATGGGGTTTAATAGGATTAATTTCATAATAACCTTTCTTTTCAAACTGGCCGCAAAGAAAAAAAAAAGTATTTATATATATATATATATATATATATATATATATATATATATATATATATATATATATATATATATATATATATATACACTGCACTCTCCTTGAAGTTTAAATTGCTCCCGCTAAATACAAATGAAACTAGTTAACAGCTGTGGGTAAACAGAGCGTTAGATACTAACAGCACTCCTGCCCTTTTACAGAACGCTGGCCAATCCTATGCATAATCCTCCTTCGCTAATGTGACTACTGTGTTGATCAACATTAAACTAGTTATACTACACCCAAGCGAAACAGAAATAGAAAAATAACACAAAGTTTATTCATTTTGAATGGATTGATATCAGCGCTACTTCTAAGGTACCCGTCAGTGAGAGGTCTAACGATCAGGCATGTGAGTGTAAGTCTGCCTAACCCCAGTGTGTGTTAATTAGCTGGCTCAGGCGGCCTGCGGGCTCGGGGCTTGCCCGTGTGCTTAATTGATTGATTGGGCAGCGTGTGTGTGTGGCTCCTCGGCCTGCTCCCATAGCTCACCCAATCAGTCACCGGGCTGTTGCCGCGGACAGCAGCACTACATTACAGCCTCGTTAGCCCACCGCTCTCCTAAGCCCCCTCCCCCGACTCTCAACACACACCATTATCAACTCCCACAAGTCTCTCTCTCTCTCGATCACCTCTTCCACCCGTCTCTATCTGTCTGTATCTCTCTCTCTCTCTCTCCCTCCCTCAGGTGTGTAGGGCCGAACCTTTTCTTGAACTGAGAACAGCGCTTTAACGGACACTCGTCCCATAAAAGGTTTCTGGTGAGAGAGTCCTGAATGCTTTGGGGAATGGTGTGTTGTACGGTGGTAGTGCGTTGGTCTTGTCGGGATGCATCCGTGATCAGAAGACAGTATAATCGGGGCGACTGAAAAATACAACATACATTGAAAATCACCCAGCTATTATCCAAGCCTCAAATTCATCCGAGACTCTCACTCTGTCTCATTTTAAAATAAAAGATATTTGATGAGCAGTAAATTTTTATAGTTACATTCTGAATTCAATTTGATGCGATATCTAGGCTAATAAAACAGCAAATAGATTGAAGAAAGAGCTTTTATTATATAAAGAGTTTTTATTGCTTTCCTTTTGTTATCCCCGTTAACCGTGTCCGCATGCCTAGCACCTTTTACAAAGCAAACACGTAGTGCTGCGGTGAGAAAAACTGTCAGGATTTGAACGATTTATGACTTCTGCCGAATAGATGCGCCTATGTAAAGTCACCAGCCAAACTAAACGAGGTGCTAACCACGCCCCAAGTGTGTCTGATTATGAAGCTAATAAGCCACCTGGCCGAGGTGAGCGGGGCCACGCCTCCACAGCGCCTCACCTGCCCACTCTGACTCGTCTGAGTGACCAGCGCTTAACTTCTTCTTTTTTGGACTCCCCCCTCTCCCTCCTCATTCGTCCTCGGGCTATTCCCCCCACCTCGTCTGTTGCTCAGACAGAATAAGAAATTCCGGCGATCAGAAAGCGCAGATCAAACGGCGCCTCGGCTGAATTCGCTGTCAGAATAAAACCATTTGTTCCTGTGGATCACTCGTTCCCGGACCTCTGCCTCCTTCAAGCGTGTGTTTAATGCGCTTTCAGCGAACTCCTCCAACCCGCCCACCCCCGTCCTGTCTGCCACGGCTCATTTCACCAAACATGGCGGCTAGCTCGCCTGCTCAGTATGCGTCTGTTTTTATTTAAGCTCGATTTTTTCATGTGTTTGCGGAAAGACAAAGTGATCGCGTCTGTTGTTCAGACCAAAAAAAACAACGTAATCTCTCTCTCCCTCTGTGTGTGTGTGTGTGTGTGTGTGTGTGGGGGGGGGGGGTTAGATATGTGATTAAATGCGAAAGATGCGCAAATGTTTTACATGCTACAAAGGGTAGAAAAGTGTAAAGTGGCAAAAAGATAAAAATGCTATTAAACAGAAAAAAGTTTAGCTCCTACGTTATGAAAACAACAGGTATATGATTCCAGTATTAAAGGGGGATCGCTCAAGTCTAGGGTGAACAACCTTCACTTACCTGCCATTGAGCAGCAAACCGAGTTATGCATTATTACAGGGTGAAGACCTGGACTCCATAAGACTCTCCACACAACACGAGTAGAAAACCAACAATACTGTATTTCATTAAAAAAATGTACAAAAGATATCTACATATCCAGCACCAGTAAAAGGTGTCTGGTCACATACAAAAAACTAAACAAAAATAAAAACAAACAAACAAACAAACAAAACGATTATAGGTGACATCAGGGTTCAGAGTTGAGAATCCGGGACAGTCGTTGGCTAGGAGGAGTTCAGGCCAAACCCACACGGAGCGAGGCTACGCGGGGTGCCGCGCGCCTTGGAATTCTGTCCTCCTAAACAAGGGTTCCTTAGCATGACACTGCGTCATCTTTGTTCAGTTATAATGTGCTGCGCAGTATTTCTGATATATGGTGCAGAATTCCGTGACATCTTTGACATCAGAGATTTAGCCCACACGGAGGGAAAGCATTCAATTTGGTATTTCTTTCTATTTCTATTATACATTTCTGCAATTGATTGGATACACACACAGACACACACACACACACACACACACACACACACACACACACACACACACACACACACACACACACACATCTTTGTTCCATCAACATGTAAACAGAAATCGAGCATTTGCAATTTACATAATGTACAAAACCTCTATGCATTCTCAAAAGACAAGACAAGACTGTATTTCTTTTTGCTTCCTGCATGTGCATTTGCACAGCAAGGCACTTGTTTTCTTTTCACCACCATAAAAGTTTACAAAAATAACGGACTGAGGCCTTTCAAATTCTTTGTATCTTTTCAGTATACAGTACAGTACATACACTGATCTAAGGCAAAATATGGCTTTTTTCAACAGAAGGAAAACTACCACAAAGTCTCTAGACTAATGCTACACAGGATAATACAGTTAAAATGTGATAAAAAGATTTTATGATAGGAGAATTCTGTGTTGATAAACATTCTTACTTTTTTATTCATAGACAACTTCCTGTTGTTGTCTACTTCAACATTAGATTTTTCTTTTCCTGCTGGACCTCTTAAGACATCATGTTGAGGAACTTGCTTTCTTCTGCCAGTGCTGTCAACATGGAGTTCATGTCTCCGATGGCCATGTTGCCGATTCCTGCAGGAACTGGGGGCAACGTTACCGAGTTGCGGGGTGTAGTGAGGCGCGAGGAGTTCTGTGACAGGCTGCGGAGGATGCTGGGACTCAGAGTTCCTGAGACGAGGCTGGAGTGGTCGCCGTCATCCAGCATGGTGTCAAAGTCGATCTGGGGCTGCTCCACCCCACCAGGGCAGTCCACTGTGCTCGACACCTGATTGGTTCCTGGAGAACTGACAGTGGCCATCGTCACAACGCCCACTCCCGTGTCGGGCACGTCAAACATATGGATCTGGCCCGTGTAGAACACTGTGCTGCCGCTGCTGTCGGCGGGCGCCTTTGGGCTGGCTTCGGATGTGTCGTACAGCGGGCTGAAGTTGTCTTGTGGGTGGCCCGGCTGGATCGTTGCTGTGGCACTTGGCCCAGACTGCTGCCTGCCATAAGGTCTGGGGTGCGCAGGTGGCTTGGGCTGCAGCAAGCTGGGGCCTCCATTCAGCAAAGCATTCTGGGTCAGTGCACCGTAGCTCTGCTGACCAGTCAGATGTGAGAAGTTGCTGTGGCCGTTCTCAAAAGCCAGGTGGTACTGAGGCCCGATTGGCTTCGTTCTTACCCTATTGTTCTGTGCATGCAGTGACTGCTCTGCTGTCAACAGTGGGCTTGTCAAAGCTACGCTTCCTCCGCCTGTGGCGCTGTGGAGCTGGCTCACCTTTCGGTTGGTGCTGGTAGCAGCGGCAGGGCCTTGAAGGCAGGTGTGCTGGGCGTGGACCTGCTCGCTCTGGTGGCCATTGTTGGCTAGGGGCCCAGGAGCCCGGTCGCAGTTCATGCCCTGGGCCGGGAGGTCGCCACTCCTCTGCACAGGTCCCTGCTGGGTTAGGTTCTGACCCATGGCTCCCGCTTGCTGGGTGCACGTGAGGTTCTGGAATGGGCCGAAGGTCTGCTTCTGCTGGTCGCCCCAGGCTGGCGCCTGCAGCTGTTTGGTTTGGCTGGGCGATGCCTCCACCGTCCCTGAGCTGACCTCGTTCCACTGCACGGGCATGTGGCACTTGCCGGCACCGTGAGAGGGTGGGAAGGAATGTGGATGTGTGGGGCACAATGACCCGTTCGTCATGGCTACCCGCCGCTGGTAGTAGCATGACTGTGGAGGAGGGACGGCATGCCCGAGGATGCCCTGTGCCTGCTCGGTACGATACCCGAGCTCTGCGGGTCGAGCGGGCTCTCCGGTAGCAGTGAGGTACTGCACTACATCATCCGGCAGCATCATGTCATCGTCAGTGCCAGAATTCGGGCCGCTCACCTCATTCGATGTGGTTTCCATGGCAATATGCTCCGAGATGCTGGGAGAGCGTGGAGGGTACTGGAGGCGGGTCAGGCTGCCATTGGAGCGGGTGAAGCCCTGCAGCGACAGGCGGCTCGAGGTTGGTAGGCCTGCCATTGGATGGGGGTTTACATTGCTCATGCTACCGAAACGCTGCCCCTTCTGGAGGTGCTGTGGCTCTGCGGTCACCCGCCGCACCGGGTCGCTCGCCCGACGGGCAGTACCACCCGGCACTTCACGGATCATTTCTCTGGCGAAGCCCATGTCGCTGCACCTCCGAGGTGGCACGTGGGTGCCTGATGGGTAGGCGGGTGCCTCATGAGAGTCCCCCAGCAGGGCCAACCGCATCTTCAGACTCATGCGCTCCATGCTGGGCAGCGGTGTAGGCGGCGCTCCTCCTGTGGCAGCCGCGTACTTGGCCTTGAGCCGGTAATGCTGGGCAGGCGTGAGACCCAGTGGGCCGGGTGGGCCTCCGCCGCCCTGGCTGGCCTCGCTCGAGCGCCGGGACATGTCCGTGGAGATCGGGTCGTAGGAGTCGGTCGAGCGCACATCGTGCAGTCGCCCGCCCACCGCCGAGGCCTGGCTGGAGCGGCGGCTGGAGTAGCATGGCGAGATGCCCGACGAACGGCGGCTCAGGGTGTACGCCGAGCTGACCGTGCTCGCCAGGCTATCGCGACGATCCAACGCTTGGCTCACGAGTGTCACGCCTGGGCAGAGGTCGCTCACGCGTGGCCCTGTGATCAGGGAAGGAACGCTGGAATCTCTTGAGCTCTCCAGTAAGGAGCCTATGGCGCAAGAGAGCAGGCCACAAACTGTGTTTTTATCAGTGGAATATTAAATCATTTTAACAGTCTGCACCTCTGTTATCCATATGTAAGGTGAACTACACAAATATTGTGGTCTGGGGTCTCACCGCTGGTAGGGAGGGGTGGCAGCTTGGTGCCTGGGGATTGCGGGGTGATGTGGGCCCAGTAGCACGAATCCCTCACCGTCTTCAGCTTCTCCTGTTTGAGGAGGCCCAGCCGGCAGGCGGGGCTAGTGCCAGCGTGGAGGCGGAGGGCCAGAGCCCCGGCGCGGCCGCTGGAGTCCACCAGGGGGGCATCGTCTGGCCCACCCAGTTCTCCACCGCCACCCCCGCCGGGGCCTGCCCACTCTACTCCACTGTCATGGTGGGAGGCACTGCCAAGTGGTGATGGCCGGCTGCTACATGATGATTGACCACCAGGGCTGGACTCATACATCTGATGGGGGGGAGAGGATGGTTGATAGTGGACAGATACTGGAGCAGGAAGGAGCAGAGCAATTCTGCTGAGCTCGTCCCTAAAGGTGAAGGAGCACAAGCCTGCAGAACCAAACCAAACGGCATGCTGCATGCAGAAACGCACCTCATGCAACTACCAGTGGAACCCTGAACTCGAATGAACGTCTCATATGGAGAATCAGGTAGAGCTTGCATTTGTTTCTGTGTACTTGGAAGGTGTTGCACTGCAGTAGCCAGCTGGGAACGTAATAACTCACCCACTAAGAGGCATCACTTTATTTGTGTTAGGAAGTCTAATAGTTAATTAAACCTAATATTGATAGTTGTTCTGCAACCTGCACAAACCAAAACGAGACCGACCACGCAACCCATGGAAACCAGGTAATGGGTTTATTTGCCTGACTCACTGTTCCTTTAATTCTCCATGTCCCATGGAAGGACTGATTCGATCAAAATGTAATAGCCTCCTGGTGCACATGTAAAAATTCCACGCCCCCCCAAAAGACTATTAAGGCTAGAGTTAAATAGCTGACAAGGCGGGGCTGAACCCACAAAGGGGAAACTATCCCAACACAAGGTATGCTGCCTCTCCGCGCCTGAGTCATCTGGCCACACTCCTCCCCCTGAATGATGCAAGTGTGTTCTGTCCCCGTGTGAAGTACCATGCTGCTCTTTATCCCAGTGTGACCACTGCCACTATTTGTATCTCGCACAAAAAGCGTCCCCATGATAGAATATTAATTGGGCGGGGGCTTTTATCCTGTGGCGGGAGGCGATTTAAACCTCTGTGATGGGGAGTGGGTGGAGTCGTTAAAGGTGGTTGGGGGCCCTCGGGAAATGAAAGATACTCAGCGTTTAAAAGAGTCTCGCGCTGCAGGACACTTTCAGCTTCTGTCTTGCTATTGCACACTTTGTATGGAAGGTTTAAAATGAATGAATGGCTTAAAAATGATGACGACGTGAATGTCACCGTCTATGGTACTGCACGGCTTTGTCTGCTAAACAGGATGGCTAGTTTGGACTCTGGAGTGTTATATGAAACACGTCATGTTATCAAAAGAATGGAATGTCATTAGGAGTTAGTGCTCACCTCAGTAATGTCTGTCCGGAAGGAAAAAAAGCAGACGGAGCAGGGAGAAGGTAAAAGCATACAGAGAGAGAGAGAGAGAGAAAGCGAGAGAGAGACAGAGAAAGGGGCGGAGTTAGAAGGAGAGAGAACGCGCAGGTCCAAAGCTGTTTGCATGCCTGTTGTTAGTACGTTGTAATTAGTGCAACTTCTGACTGTCAAGACAACCTTTTTAATGCATAATTAATCAGGCATGAATAAAAAAAATCACAGATAAGCCACAAACCGGCCCACTACAGTGCACTTTGCTGACTCTGAAGTGTCTCTTGCTAAAATTCCACGCTGGTTGTGTACTGAAGCAAAGGAAAGAAGCATGACTCTGACACCACTGTCCGCGGGAAGCGACCTTACCACGGAGTTCTCGGTTTTGATGGACTTCACATGCAGGTAGTCTTCCACACCCCTGGTGGTGCTGTTGGCCTTGAACTTGTCGTGTGCACCATGGCCAGGGTTCTTGGTCCCCGCCTCACTGTCTCCGTTCTCCCGTGGCGGCTGAGGGCGGGGCGGCAGGTCGCCGCGTTGCTTCTTGGTGATGTGCGCCTCGGGCCCGTGGACGGTCTTGACGTGCTTGCGGAGGGAGCTGGGGTCTGTGTAGCGTTTGGTGCACCCGGGGATTTTGCACACGTACGGCTTCTGCAGAGACAAATAGTGCCACCGGCAGTCAAATGTACGACTCTGAATTAAAGCCTTATCTGCTGTCGCTTGGTCAGGTCAGCTTGTAACCGAGCTTGGCGTGAATGTGCAATTAGGGGAACAGATTACTGCGTGAGGCAGTGACGTGCTGATTGTGCGAACACTAAGTGTTCATGATTCATAGCTATATAGCTAATAAAGTTGGGATGAGCAGATTTCTCTCTTTCTCTCTCTCTCTCTCTCTTTCCCCCCTCCCCCCAAGCCATGATGGATAAGCAGAGGGCTGAAATGGCAAGGCTTCATTTTGTATTTGCAATCTGCAGGTGGTCCCTCTCTCTCCATAGGGGATGTGCCTGATTCTTACTAATGCACTGTGGGCTGCCACACTCATTAGTTCTACACCTCATTATTTACGCAGATGCACATGTGCGCGCACACACACACACACACACACACACACACACACACACACACACACACACACACACACACACATACACACATGCAGGCAGAGCTTGTTAACGGGACAAGACTGAGTGTCTAGCAGTAATCACCAAACATGACGAGGGACTATGCACACAAACCTAATTCTGGCCTAAATTTGAAACTGGATATTGCAAATGGAAAATTTACATAAAAGTAGGTGGTTAGCAGTTTGTTAGTGCCACAGGGAGGTAGATTAGGAAAAGCTTAGACAATGGATTCACTGCAGGAGCAGGAGACCAGCAGAATCAACCAGTGTGGAGGAACACTCTACTACAGCCTTGGGAGTGAGTGTGTGTGTAAGAGCGAGAGAGAAAGGGGAGCTAATTTTTAGCTGAGAATGCTAGAAACCTGTGTGTGTGTGTGTACGTGTGTGTGTGTGTACGTGTGTATGTGTGTGTGTGTACCTCGTTCGAGTGTGTGCGGTTCTGGTGCTTGGCCCGGTCCGAGGCGTTGGAAAAGGCCTTGTTGCATCCCTCATGCTCACACACGTAGGGCTTTTCTCCCGTGTGTGACCGCAGGTGTGTTTTCAGGTTCTCCAAGCGAGAATATGCCTTTGAGCAGCCCTCAAACTACAACATACATACACACACACACACACACACACACACACACACACACACACACACACACATTTATTTTGAAGAAAGTTTATTCCAGTTCAAAACACCTTCCAGAAGATACAAACACCTATTCTGAGACACAAACAATAACAAATGTTGAGACTAATTCAGATACTGAGAGAGGGGGTACTGTTTGTGTATGTGTGTGTGTGTGTGTGTGTGTGTGTGTGTGTGTGTGTGTGTGTGTGTGTGTGTGTGTGTATATATAAACCAAAGAATATTCTAGGTGAGGACGTGTGTGCAGTGTACTAGTAAGGACCTCTGTCCGAAATGTTCTGTTTCTACAATTTCGAATCTCTCTCTCTCTCTCTCTCTCTCTCTCTCTCTCTCTCTCATACACACACACACACACACACACACACACACACACACACACACACACACACACACACACACACACACACATCTAAAACCATTAGAGGAATATTTGCAGTTTGTGTATGTGCGTGTGTATTTATGTGACTGTGTTATCTTATGTGGGTGTGTGCACGCGTGTGTGTGAGTGTAAGCGCTACACACCGTGCACTTGTGAGGTTTCTCGCCTGTGTGTCTACGCATGTGCACCACCAACATGTACTGGGCCTTAAAGGGCTTCTTCTCCCTTGAACACTCCTCCCAGCGACACACAAACTCCTTCTTCTCCCCATGGATGTGTTCATTATTGATGTGCTGTAGACACACACACACACACAGAGTGGCATTTATTTTCACTTGGCTGGGTACCACCCAGGAGCTTGTTTCCTCTCTGAGCTCCTGGGGTCCAGTATGTCCTTCGTAACAACATCACCATGTTGAGCCTTTGACTGGCCATGCTATCAGAGACACGCAAGACAAGTGTTATGGAACCTGGGTCTCACTGAGGATTGCCAAAATCTGGCCGAGAACTCCAGAACCGGTGAGGTTTGGCTGGCCTGCGAGAATGAAACAGGATTGGTAAGGGGGCCCGGAGGAAGGCGAGAGGTCAGGCAGAGTTTATGTGAGGAGGAGGAGGAGGAGGAGGAGGAGGAGGAGCCCGTGGTCCTGGGCGCTCCTGGTCACTGTAGTCGGCGGCGTACTTTTCATGGGCAGCACCTCCACACAGCTGCTCGACAGCCCCCTTCATATACACTCTCCCCCTTTCTATCTCTCTCTCTCTCTCTCCCGCACTCCCTCTCTCTCTTCCTCCACCTCGCTCCCTCCTTCACTCTCTCTCATTCACAGTTCTTCTCCCTCTTCTCTCTCTCCCTCTGGGTCTGTCAACCCCACACAGTAACTCCTGTTCTTTCTCTTGCCTCCCACCATATGCATATATACACAAATATATTCCTACCCCCCCACCCTCTCTCTCTCTCTCTCTCTCACACACACACACACACACACACACACACACACACTTTCACCAACCTCTTCCACAATGACCATCATTATAGTTCACATCTGTATACACTCCATCATCCAGTAAGCTTACCTACTGAGTTTCTCTAATGTCAGGTATCTGATAACAACGAAAAAACTACACACGCACATGCACATGCACATGCACACTCAAACACACACACACACACACACACACACACACACACACACACACACACACACACACACACACACACACACAGTGAAGCCTTTGTTCCTCTGTAGGACCATAATGAGCTGTTATCAGAGTGGGTATTGCTTGTATAAACAAACAATCAGGAGGGTGTAATCAGGTAAAATCCAGCTAAACCTCTGTAACTCACTGACAGTGCAGACTGAAAAATGCTGGGTGTTCGAGTGTGTCTGTTTCCCTGGGTGACATTCAGGGCCTCTCTCCTCCTCTAACGCTCTCTTTCTGCTCCGCTGGCTGGCTGGAATGCAGGAGATCGTCACATTGACCCCCCCCCCCCCCCCTACCCAGTGCATTATGGGATGGAGTAGCTCAGGCCAGTCTCTGAGCAGCAGCAAATCACAGCACTCATCCGTGAACAAACCCTCATCCCTCTGTTTTTCTCTCTGCCTCTCTCTCTCTCCATCTCTCTCTCTCTCCCTCTCTTTCACTCTCTCTTGCACATCTGTTTCAGTCTTATCACCACCGTTGATGATGCTGTCACTGATACGTGCACAGAAGGAAAGCCATTATTTATGATCTAACTGCACCAACATACACACACGCACACGTTCTCCACCAGTTTTGTGTGAGATTGATTAACTGGTGCCTCTGACGGAGTGTAACTCGAGTGTTTGGTCACGCTGTGCTTTTCCTCTGTACTACTGGGACTGGAGATAAACAGCTCGACAACATCCACTTGGAGAATCTGCCATTATGGATTTATGCAGGGTCAAAGGTGGAAAGTTAGAGGGTGAGCAGTCGGCATGACCTGGTGTCACTTAGCGGTTAATTGTAGTAGCGAAGCCATTCACTAAACGCCGTCTATATGATCACGCACTGAATTCACCATAAAGCAAAGTCTCCCCGAGTGTCTATGCTGGCCGTAGAGCTTTAGAGAGCACCAGTACATGCCTGCACCAGTACGTTCCTGCACCAGTACTTTCATTGAGTGGCTCCCTGCAGGCTAGGCTTCTCATAGCTGACCCTTGTGCCATAAGAAAGACAGACACACACTCACACACACTCACACACACACACACACACACACACACACACACTCACACACTCACACACACACACACACACTCACATGGACCAGCTGCTCTTGTGTGTCAAACTCCTTGGTGCAGGCTTCCCAGTGGCAGTTGGTCTCGTACACCACCTCGGGCTCCTGCTTGCCTTCGTCTTTTTCCACATCCTCCCTCAGCTCTGCCGCCCCCGACGGGTCCTGAGGGGTGAGAGGAGAACGTCCAGTCAAGGCTAGCCTGAGACTGTCCCAGCACACCAAGTCACACCCCAGTTCTGGTCACAAACCCCACTCACCCATGACCCACCAAACCACACCCCAGTGCTGGACACTGCCCTCCACACAATGTTTGGTGTGTCTATGAAAGGAGGAAGCTGATATCTGTAATTTGGCTGAATTAGAAGCTATTGGACTGATTTGGGCTCCAACAGAAGAAAATTCATTTTACTAAATTTATTAAAATGTTAGTGTGAAAAAATGGACTTTAAGAAGATACAGTGTGTCCATTATATGTGTGTGTGTGTGTGTGTGTGTGCGCGCTCAAGCGCAGGGACATGTGTGTGTCAAACTGAAATGCAGACAGAGGGTTGTGAATGTGTGTGTCTCAGGCACACATGCATGCCCATTAACACACACACACACACATACACACACACACACACACACACACAGACAGCATGCTGACTGCAGCATGTTTATCTCTGCCCTGTGAGCTATCTTCATCAATTCTGCTGGCCCCAAGACGACTGCATGTGCCTCGGACCCCATGCATCAAGCCCCAACCTGCCTGCACAGCCGAGAGCAGCCGCAAATTTGTCAAAAGACAAGCAGAGAGAGGGAGGATGAGAGAGAGAGAGAGAGAGAGAGAGAGAGAGAGAGAGAGAGAGAGAGAGGTGGAAAAAAGGCTCTCAGATGACAATAACAGCCAGCCAATATTTCATGAAAATGAAGTGCTCTGGCACACTTTGCGCGGTAGCCAGGGACAGAGGAGAGCCCGGGAAACAAACGAACATAAAGCTCTTATCAGGCTGAGTTTTTCTCACGCCGGACGGGTGCGGAAAGGGGGCCAGAGGAGTGTGGGTGCTCCCTGGGGTCTCTCGGCCCCTCGCTGATCGCCATCTCTCCGAAAGAATACACACACCCACACACACCCACACACACCGTTTCTCTGGATAACAGGACACATAGGGGATGTGCTGCTGTTTTGATAAAGGCTCTGCAGTGAAACTTGTACAACCTGTTTGGCTTTGGAGGTGGAAGCAGCAGGAAGAAAGGGATAGAGAGAGAGAGAGACAGAGAGAGAGAGAGAGACAGAGAGAGGGTGGAGCATTCTTACCGGAGAGCAGGGAGAAACAGGCTGTGACCCATCCAGTTCTGTCTTGACCTTCGACCTTTTGGTGATCAGAGGGTTGACTGTGCTGCTGACTGCTGAGTCACCACTCATGTTCTAGCGATGAGAAACAGAGAGATGGCGAGAGGGAAAGAGAGAGAGAATAAGGAGAGAGAACAGGGGAAGAACTCTCTTTCCACAGCTGCGGACCCCCGGGCTCGGTGCAGCTCCAGGAAGCCTGGACTGTGCTGCTCTGTCAAAACCACCCTACACGGCGTTCCCTCTCCGGGTTCTTGCGACAGGGGCATGTCAGGGAATGATAATCACGAGACCGTCCCAGGTTGTCTGTCTTTGCATGTCCTGACTTTACAGAAAACAGGCGTAAACCTGCCAGGAAAAATGGCCCTAACAAGATAAAGTTCTTCTAAGTGATGTAGTGATTTATTTTAAGTCTGAAAGGGCAAACTACTTCTTCATTTCTTTTTTTTGGTCAGTTGCCACCTATCAGGTAAGTCAGGTAATTCTCCCTTGTCACACAGCAGCTGCCAGTCAGGCAAGGCAAGGACCCAGGCACATGCAGCCAATCAGCACGTGTCCAAGCTGCAGTTCTCGCCACGTCAGGGGGGGTGACATAACATACGCTGAGGATAGTACCACTGTCTGTCCCCTTCTGATGCATGAACTCGCAGACACCCGTGATTGGCCAGTGCCACTGTGATTGACAGGGGAGGGGGAGTATACCACCCCTCCCTCCCTGAGAGCACAGCCACGTTTGCTCTTTCAGGCTTCCGGCCACAGCTGTGGCGTCGTCCAACTCCTGATCTCCTGATGATAGGGCAACTGCTTTTGTTTCTTCCATTTCTTAATCCACACAGGTGCGTGAATCCATAATTTTGACACCATGTCCCCACTATGAGATCAGTGCGGGCGCGTGTGTGTGCGGAAGTGCGTGTAGGTGTGCGTGTTGCAAGTACCTTGGCTTCGGTGTCATCGCGGGCGGACACGCCCAGCGGGAGTTGCCTGGGCGAGAAGGCAGACGAAGGCTGGAGGACGGGGGGCGGCGTGTGTCCGAACGCGCTCAGGCCCCGTTGCTGTGACAACAGCTGCTGGTATGCCACCGGGTTGATGGGGTGAGGAAAAGGAAACGGAGGGCTGGGAGGGGAGAGGAGGAGAGAGGTGAGGTTCCGCCCACCACCCCAGCAATGTCTACACGCGTGCTACTCGGTTACCATAAATCTGCTTCGAGATGGAAGCGGGAGGATCAGGCATGGGGGAGGGGTGGGGGGTGGACCGGGGACTGGGATGGAGAATAGCCTCCAAGAAGCTGTTCTCCGTCTCAGAGTTTTACGATGGCTCACGACCATTCTCTGGCTCAGAGAGTTTTAGGATGGCTCATGGCTGTTCTCTGGCTCAGAGAGTTTTACGATGGCTCACGACCATTCTCTGGCTCAGAGAGTTTTACGATGGCTCACGGCCGTTCTCTGGCTCAGAGAGTTTTAGGATGGCTCATGGCTGTTCTCTGGCTCAGAGAGTTTTAGGATGGCTCACGACCATTCTCCGTTTCAGAGAGTTTTACGATGGCTCATGGCTATTCTCCTTCTCAGAGTTTTACAATGGCTCACGACCATTCTCTGGCTCAGAGAGTTTTACGATGGCTCACGACCATTCTCCGTTTCAGAGAGTTTTACAATGGCTCATGGCTAGTCTCTGTCTCAGAGAGTTTTACGATGGCTCACGGCTATTCTCCTTCTCAGAGTTTTACAATGGCTCACGACCATTCTCTGGCTCAGAGAGTTTTACAATGGCTCACGGCTACTCTCTGTCTCAGAGAGTTTTACGATGGCTCACGGCTATTCTATGTCTCAGAGAAGTTTACAATGGCTCAACGCTCTTCTAACCAAAGAGAGAAAGCAGGAGGGGCTTTGCCACAGCAGGGTGGCGTTGGTACCTTAGGCCCCCGACGGACAGGTGTCCGTAGGAGCTGCTGGCAGCCGAGCTGGAGCGCGAGTTGTTGATGTAGGCCACCAGGGAGTTGGGCGAGGTGCGGATCATGGTCTGCAGGTCAATGCTGGCGTCAGAGAGAGGAGAGACGGACAGGGCCCTCTTCCGACTCAGCCTGGGTGTGAGGCGGGGACTGGAGAACCGAGACACTGCACGCACACACACACACACACACACACAAAAAAAACCCATAGCATGGATTACTTGAGCTCAGGCTGACTAAAGTGTGACAGCATGATATGCATTTTCCTCAGGAGATGCTTGCAGTCAATACAAAAAAAATTCATATGTTCCAACCTATTAATCATACACAATCTCTCTCTCTCTCGCTCTCACACACACACACTGCAGTCTTTTTTATTCTGAGGTCTGCTCTCTCTGCCCCAGTAGACTTCCCCATTCCTGGCTAAGCAAATTTCACCCACACCCCGGGGTCCTCCCCTTTTGCCCTTCCGACCGATGACCCTCATCACTTTACCCACTTATTCCGAATAACCTATTTTCCTTTAACCCTCTCCCTACCTCTAAGCTCCACCCCCACCCCTGATACCAGCCAATAGCGACACTTCTTCCCAAAGGGTTCCATCCCATACCACCGGGGGAGGCGTCTGATTGTTCGGAACTGAAGTATCATTCCTCTATCTGGCTGGGGAGGAAACCTACAGAATCATGGCAGCGCTGGACTGCATTGTGTCTCTTCCCTGCTCCACCCACTCCCGTGCTATTTTGGGAGCACGTGCAGAGTTTGTGTGCCAGGTGGGACAGTGTGATCGATGGTTCCGCACTCTCAAGCTCACACCACCCCCCCACGTCCGGAAATAGTGCGCCCCTATCAATAAAGAGTTGGAGACCGAAATCGGGCAGATATCCACCGTGCACGTGACGAAGAAACCCGCAGAAATCCGCAGATCGTCTTTTATGAGACATTCCACATTCAGGAATCCTAATGGTGACATTTTGGTGTATGTTTGTCAGCAGCGTGGGGGGGGGGTCTTCTTCTCTGCTCAGGGGTGCTCACTGTTACAGGGGGAACAAACACTGAGAGGCTGTTAGCTCAACAGGTGCTAGGAATTAGTGTTGGTGTCAGCAGAGGCCTGTGTGTGTGTGTGTGTGTGTGTGTGTGTGTGTGTGTGTGTGTATATGAGAGAGAAAGTAAGAGAGTGAGAGAGAGACAGACAGAGAGAGAGAGAGAGAGAGAGAGAGAGAGAGAGAGAGAGAGAGAGAGAGAAAGATTAAAGGTCATAACCAGAGGCTCAGGCAACTGGATGTCTATAATGATACCATCACAGCTAGTGCCAACACAAGCAGGCTTGTGTGTGTGTGTGCGTGCGCGCGCATGTGTCAATGTGCCCATTCCTAACAGAGCACAGGACTACTAAGTAATCTCCCAGCTTTGTAGCTTAGAAAGTCGTTATTCTTAGCACAGCCTAATGGCTCTCTGTCATTTCTACACACAAGCTGTGGAAACACTCTTAGCACCCAGATCACCACCGACACACAACGTGGCTGTGCTGCTATTTGCATGGTACTAACGGGGGGTTGCGAGAGCGGGCGGGGCGGCACCCGTTCACCCCAGCGTCGCCGTTTGTCTCCGTTATACCCTCACCTCGGGGGAGGCGTATTTATTAATGTGCCACTTCCTTTGATAAATAGCCAAATGGAGAAGCGGGCCTGGATCCCTCCCGCCCACACCCCCGGCCCCCCGGTGATTTATATCAGCCGAGTGCCGCTAAACCCACCGGAGCCCAGCATCGGACCCCTCCCGTCCCAACCTTAAAGACGTGCGCACAACAAGGGCCTGGAAGCATCAGGGAGCACTGTGCTGAGTTGGACCAAGTTCACCTGTGTGAGGATAACACGGAGAGCGATGTCAGTCTTAAGGATGTCAGCAGTGATGCTCTTGGGGGAGGTGTTACTCACATGACTCTAGCACAAACTCTGGTCAGTCTTAAGGATGTCAGCAGTGATGCTCTTGGGGGAGGTGTTACTCACATGACTCTAGCACAAACTCTGGTCAGTCTTAAGGATGTCAGCAGTGATGCTCTTGGGGGAGGTGTTACTCACATGACTCTAGCACAAACTCTGGTCAGTCTTAAGGATGTCAGCAGTGATGCTCTTGGGGGAGGTGTTACTCACATGACTCTAGCACAAACTCTGGTCAGTCTTAAGGATGTCAGCAGTGATGCTCTTGGGGGAGGTGTTACTCACATGACTCTAGCGCAAACACTGGTCAGTCTTAAGGATGTCAGCAGTGATGCGCTTGGGGGAGGTGCTACTCACGACTCTAGCACAAACTCTGGTCAGTCTTAAGGATGTCAGCAGTGATGCTCTTGGGGGAGGTGTTACTCACATGACTCTAGCGCAAACAATGGTTCATCTTAGCGATTTATAAACAACTTGAGGCATAATGTGACTTTAAGAACACCAATTCTGAGTGTTTCTTTAAAATGACTAATGAGTTGTAAGTAGTTCTTACACACAAGCCAGTGTGTAAGTCAAAAACCGAACCACCAATTATATGAAAATATTTAAGTATAAATATTAAGTCTATAAATGGGCATACCTTTGTTTTGGGAATGTCATACTAAACTTCTGATCCTCAATCAGGCTGCAAGATGTTCTAATAGTGAGGGACAGGCACTGCCTTCCTTTATATCATACACATTACACCATTTATCTGACACTTTAATCCAAAGCAACTTACAATTATGACTAATTACACTTTGAGCAATTAAGGGATAAGGGTTTTGCTCAGGGGCTTGAACTCACAACCTCCTGCTTACTAATCATGCACCTTAACCAACAGGCCACCACTGACCAATCATCAGCGCTTTTGTAAAGTAATATGCCCCTCTGCCTTCTCCTTTGTTCTGCAGCGCCCAGGACGAGGCATGCGCAAGACACCTGCTGATCCCACATCTGGGAAGCACTGGGCTTTGCATGGGTCAGCCAGCGCACACACTCCTGGGCCTCCAGGGGCTCGGGGTCAGAGGTGAAGGGTCGGACGGGAAACTGAGGCGTGGGGAATGAAAGCGCAGCAGTGACGGCACATGCGAGGCTCTGTCCTCACGGTGTTTGTTTCTCGGGAGACCAGTATCTGGCCTGTGCCATCTTTCCGGGCGGGAAATGTCGCGTGAATATTTACTCCGCGGTGGTGAGTGGGACAGGGCTTCCCGTTTGTGCTGCAGTCGTTTTAGATCAAAGCCTCCCATTTCCACCTTCGCGCTGCTTTCTTTTGGGAACAGAAAGTGACAGTTGCAGTAATAAAACATCTGGAGTCTCACCGTGGTAGTGTTGCTTTGACCCGAAAGAGGTCGATGTTGTCAACAGTGGAATAACGGATGGAACATAAAGGGCTGGTGGGGGAAGCTGGGCTATTAGCAGGACTCCGAATGGAGAGCTGGGCACAGCTTAAAGGCCTTTCCCACGTTTCTGCTCCTGGAACGACGAGGAGGAATGCCAGGATCTCCTTGCGTGCCGGTGTTAGCCAAAGAGACATCCGCTTTCCCGTTTAGCATGTCCATTTCGGGTCATGCCCAGAGTCTGGCAGCTGGTTCGGTTAAACAGCTCTGTGACAGACGATGTCCCGAACCGTGGCGTGCGAAAGCTCCGGGACCTTCTGTCCCGCCGACGCCGCACCCCTTTTAAGGTGACTTAGGAGGTGCAGGCCAGAGGCAGCCACTCATTACGCTAAACGCTTGCACGCTTGTAAATGTCACGGCAGGCCGGCCTGTCCTGCGGTGCGCGTTTACAGACGCTGTGGTCACGGAGAGCTGGCCAGTACCGCGCAGGTGGGGGTCACCGCGAGACTCCCGTGAGGGGACCGGGAGCGGAAGGTGCATATGGAGGTGTCAGGGTGGAGACGTGTTGGCTGCTGCTTGTGTCTGTCTGCTTCCTCTGCGCTCTCTCTCTCTCTCGCTCTGTCCTGTCACGTGACTCACCGTCCATGGGGTTGATGTAGTCCGGCAGGTGGACGGCCGCGGCCGCGGCAGACCCCGCCCCCTGCACGAGCAGCTCCCCGTATGGGCTCCGGTGACTGGTCATCAGGTGGTAGTAGTCGGCTGAGCCGGCCCCCGGCAGTGGCGGGGCCAGGCCAAACAGCCCACGCTCTTTCAGGTGCTCGTGGGTTACTATCAGAGGGAAAAGAATGTTTTTTTTAATACCTTAACACAAAATTCTACAAGGCAATTAGTTGCCTTAAATCACTAGCAAAGAACTAAAGATTCAACTCACTGTCGAGTTTTACACAGCACTTGAAAGAGAGAAGGTGACAAAGAAAGTATAAGATGGAATGAGAGAGAGAAAAAAATTAAACACGATCATGAGTATGAGTTCCAAAATGGAAAATATTCCTCACTTCCTCCACGGATAAATAAAGTCAGAGCTGTAATCACACATGCACACACACACACACACACACACACACACACACACACACACATGCACAGAGAATGACCAGCGGTTGAGAAAAGAGACCCACAGCTTCCGAGATGTAGCAGCGCTGTAGTGTTAACAGCTGCACCCAGTAAAGTTCTGTTAAAAGTGTCAGGAGCAATAAGACTATGAGGGCCAAATCTGCTTTACGCAGCCGCCTGGCCGTACAGGTCACGAGAACACCTCGCCATATGGACCCCATTTACATACAGTTAGAACAGAAGAATGTACAGAAATCTTCAAGCTCCTTTCTCGCTTTCATAAATGTACACGTGTGGTGTGTGTGTATGTGTGTGTGTGTGTGTGTGTGTGTGTGTGTGTGTGTGTTTCTGTGTGTGCATGGCAGGCACCTCATACACCTTGGAAACATTTCTGCTGATTTTTCACAGACAATTAGCTGGGTTTGAAAAAAGCTCTCTCTCTGTCCTGCATCTCACACTCCTTCATTTGTGACGTCTTCCATGTGCCCAGGATTGTGGAAAACCAAACAGAGAACCCCACTGAGCTCTGCTGAAATGCCACTGCTGGTAAAACTTAAGTTGAAACCCTTTTGTGGGGAGATTTGATATTCACACAGACATGTGTGTTACTAAGCTAGACCTGTGGTGTGTGGCTCTAAAGATTCTACAGCCCTAGTTGTCTGTGACTTAAATAGCTCAGCACAGTTTACTAAAGCGACTATCTGCCAAAAATGATCCAGGATATAATTCCAAGCATTTTTATTTCTATATATTATTGTGGAGAAATAAACATGCACCTAAAATAAAACCCCAAAATAGCAGCGGCCTGAATAGTTGGGGCTGGCTGCCGTATTTCAAATGGGGTCAGTTGTGTCTGCATGTAAAGCTTAACAACCAAGCCCATCTCACAGTCAAGGCCATATCTACCTATCTGCATTCATTCAAGTTAAAATAGTTTCATCTCTCTCCTTCTCTCTGGCTTTATCGCTGCTGGGATCCCCTGCGTGCTGCTTATTTAAGTGTAAAGGCGCAGACACGTTGCTGTTGACAGACTGTAAAAGGTGATTTATTTGCTCTTTGGCCTACGCGCCTTGACCTGTTTTTATGATTCTACTGTGAAGTGAGAAGGCTTTGGAATGTCACGGGGGAATTCTGTCTGGCCCAGTTTCACTCGTTCATAACCACCTTCTCATCTACCCATCCGAAGGAGTAATCGCAAGATGGAAAAAAATATCAAAGTTTCACTTGATGTGTGTTTAACAAATGCACGGATCATTGGAGCAGTTTTACTGAGTCAGTGACCACCGGTGGAAGACAGAATGCTTTCATGGTTAACAGGAAGTATCACATGTCATTTGTGTTTGGGCCTTGGTTCACTTTAGTGCAGTTCTGACTAAACTGAACCAAACTGAATTGAGCAGAAGTGAATCAAACAAAACAGAACAGAAATTGGCTAAAACGCTAACAATTGAATTCAACTGAAGTGACCTGAACCGAACTGATTCATGGTCCCTGTGCACTCACGGTCAGCAGGGCTGAGGCCGCGGGCGGCCGAGATCACGGAGATGGGGCTGCTGTGCATCGAGCGCAGGTAGTGCTCCATATGTGGGGTGACGTAGGGGTGTGCGGGGCTGAAAGGTGACTCGCCCGTGCCGGCCGGAGACAACCGGATCAGGGAGATATCGGAGATGACCGGGCTCCCTGCCAAGCCTGTGGGCCTTGGGAGAAAGAGAGAGAAAATGGGGTCAGTGATGATACTCAAAACAAACATATTTACCAATTAAGTGGGACACGAACAATTAAGGTGATTTCAATAAGGATATTTTTTTGAAAGCTCAACTACAATTACTATCAACAGCTTTTACATAACAGTGATTCTGAATCCAAATTCATCTCCAAGCACGACTAAGAGTCAAGGTTCGAGGCTCCCACGGGAGCTTTCCAGGGATCAGTGTCCGCATGAAGGTAGGCTGGTAACTTTGGTTGACTTTTGGTGACTTTTGGCCTTTGGTTCCAGGGCTCCAGGCGATTCTTGCTGCGTAAACCCAGCAGAGAGACCCCGGCCTCCCATAGTCCCATCTGGAGCGTCTCTCATCAAGGAGCATGAAGTCATGTATGCTGCTCTCATCTGTGTTGAAATCCAGGTTCAGGTCAGGACCATGGTGAGGTTGTCGGGTTTAGTTTGCTAGGATGCACCCAAGCATGAGACGGGTCTACATGACCACGGGGGCCAGGGGTGTCTGTGTGTGTATGATACAGCGCCCAGACCCTCTGAGCAGATCCACATGGAGACAGGTCCCTGAAGGAAAGAATATCCTGTTTGGCTGCTCATGTTTTTCACTGCAATCGGAGACAGCTTGAAAAGACTGAAAAATGGGGAGGCCATCCAATTTCCATGTACCATTTTAAATGACAAGAAAGAACAAAAAAAATCTCCATTTGAACCAGTCACTTACTCATTTTTCCAGAGAATAAATACTTGAAGTTGGTTAATGTTTTATGAACATGTCTAATGAAAACATGCTGACAGAGCTGTTAATGAGGAGTAGACGAGTACTGGCTGCGCTGTTACACCAGCGGTTGCCGTTACCAGACAGTTTCACCCTCCTGTGGGCTTTAGAAAGTCGAGTATACAAGTTGAGAAGCCAAATTGCCTGCAGATCCGGTTACACGCCGTTCTTATCAGCCAGCTTGGGCCGTGCTAGCTAGCTGTAAGTGTGAAATCCCCTCTCCCGCTCCCTCATCCAATTACGCTTTGTTTGACATAGTGCTGTTTTCTTTTTCTGGAGGATGGTGGCTGGGGGTTTAAGTTAAGAACTGTTTATTCTAAGAACATGTGATTCTGGCCTGATTTCGGTATTGAAAGGATGCCAGCCTTAGTTACACAAAGTGGACACCCCCCCCAACCCCTGAACGACTGCACTGTAGTTAAGGATCTCAGCAGCTGAGGGCCGAGGTCACTTGGTTCTTTCTTTTTTGAACTGCCCTCCCTTTCTTTCTTTTGCCACGGTCGATTTTCAGCCCCACCGGTCTCTTTTGCCGATTATTCCCAGACCACACAAAAAAGCAGCAGGACGTTGGTTTGGTCCAAAGATCCCCCATGGTTTGGGCCGCTTTAGCAGGGTTCGGTACTTTGGGCCAAACACACACCGAGCGCTCCGTCCCCGCAGAGCCAGAGAGAGGTAGCCGCTGGAACCCATACGGCTGCAGGCCTTTCTCAGAGACCCCCAAGAGAAAGTAGGGACAAACACAGCTGGTCATGAAGCCTTCTCTGCAGATTCCTTCATGATTCAACCCTGTTTTTGGCCAAGCTGATAGAGGCAAGCTGCAGCTGGTGAGGCAAACAGAGCGTAGATTCTGTACGTGGACTGAAGATACTCCAGGATATAATGCAAAGATGTTTTGTGATAGTTTAGGAATTCCTGCGAGGGTTTGGTCCAATAAAGCCACACTGTCTTTCTCAGCTGGTTTGAGATAGTCCAGAACTCACTTGCTTTCCAGCAAGGGGCCAATCCTACTTGGCTTATTCTGAGGCCTGCCCCCTCAGGTAGACTCTTATCCCCATAAACACTCGACAGTCCTGGGCAAAGACAAGTAAGACAGCCTCTTCAACTCAAACCACTCATCCAGGCACCATCTCTCAACTACTTGTTCACATGGAAGCCTTCTGTATAACTCTGGTCCTACACTCTTGGCATCCAGGTGATCTAATCTGCCTTGAGCTGATCTGAATGCTGGCCAACAAACCTGAGAGCAAAAAGGCTTAGCTCCAAAAAGACCATACCCCCCCCTCCACCAAGCCCAGTGACTTCACACTACAACATTCAACTACTACTCTGGAATACATCTAGATTTACAGATTGTGTCTGACACAGTAGACACTGCATCAGTGAGTTTAACCCTTCTTTTAACGTTTCTACTAACTGACATCGTTAAACTTTATTATTGGCCCATAGCCAGTAACTAAATAGCGGTTGTGATGTAGCCCATCCTGTATTTATCAACACAATCACCTAATTTTTGTGTTGGAAAATGAGAAGCATTCTGTGAATAGTGTTTTGAATTATTCCCTGTGATGTCACTGTGTAAACAAAAAACCTTGAAGTACAAACTCTTGCAGTACATCTACAAATAAATATTAACATGATTACTTCACTTAAACTCCCTGAAATACATCACTGGTTTCTGGGTTTTGAAAAGAATGATCCTAACAGCCATGAAATGATTGATGCCATTATTCTGCTCGTGTACCACATGAAAGCACCAATGTTATTTAATTTGCCAGTCAGAAATCACAGTGCAACCTGTCCCCTCTGGCACTGTGTGTGTGAAAAACACATGGTGTCCTATTCAAACTCCAACTACCCAAAGAGAACTAGAAGCCTGGGCACAGCTAAAAGTCATGCAATATTTAAGGTTTTGAACATGAAAAGGCTCCTGTCTGTGGAGAGGTCCTAGTACAATTGGGGAAGGGTCCAAGTGCCCAGATCTGCCCGCTGTAGCATAGCCCCACTGGGCAATCGTGCATTGAGGGACCTCCAGCTTGCTCGGGAGCTAGCAGAGTTATGGCATACGGCCCCTACAATGCACTGGGCTGTGTAGCAGGTCCGAGCTGGGGCCAATAGAAGCTTAGTGGCCTGGGGGTTTGAGCTCACCAATTCTCTGGGAACCCATAGTGAGCTAGGCTGGTGTGCCAGGACCGATACCTAAAAAGCTTGCGGCAGATTGTTTTTTTTTTTTTTTTTTAAAGAGTAGTGATTTAATTGTGTTTAATTTGCATGTTTTTGGAAGAAAACACAACCTAATATCTGATATTTCTCTGACAATGCCTGATATTTTCCCCTGGGAGTAATAATAACAGCACACTGTAATTACACCTCAAACAAACAGCTTCATTTTTGATAGTCAGCAATCAATCTAAGTCATAATGCTGTCATGTGTAATAACAACATAGATACAATACACAGTGTTTTTCTCCTATTCATCCCCCAGCGCTTGAGTGTCGGACGATGCCAGGCTATTGTTAAGGGCAGGTTGCCGTGCCAGACTCCTGTGATGGGGACATTGTTCTGGGTACCCATGTGGGTGCAGCATTCATGTCCAGCAGATGGGCAGTGCACCTGTTCTGCTCCGTGCCAGGCTGTCAGGTGCCTGTCCGGGCCCATTGTCTGGCCTCTCAGGGTAATGGAGGCTGGTGCCTCAGTGCTTGAGCCCATTCACAAGCACCGCAGGGGTCAGGAACATCCGCCATGGCACCGTTGGCTGGCCGACACCTTCACCGCGGCGCTTTGCTGCATATAGGTGTGCAGGTGGCTTCAGGCTGGGGTGTTCGTACACGGCAGACTGCAGGGCATGCGTGCGATACTGGGTGTAAGCTTCAGAATGCCTGTTCCTGGCCAACACTGCAGACGTGCTCCTGTGCACCCGAGCACCTTAGAGGACCCTGAAATGTGTGCGCACTCACAGCCGTGTCCATATGTATTGTGTGGCTCAGTGTGTCTGGCAGCGGTGAATTATGGGAGATGTGCGTGAGACTTGTCTGAAGCCAGAGGCTCCTGGGCTCATTTAGATCAATCGCATTTTCTTCTGCAGGTCCGCAGTATGCTCCCAGTGGTGCTGAGGTTTGCTCACACACACACACACACACACACACACACACACACACACACACACACACACACACACACACACACACACACACACACACACACACACACACTTTTTCTTCCTCCTTTCAACTACATACAGGGTGAAATGCTTAAGACTTTTAAACTGACAGGCATTCACTTGGCCTCCATAGCTACACTACTAGGAACATGAGCACTTAGGTGTCAATGAGGTTTGCACAAGCAGATGCGCTTCTTTCTGTAGGAAGGCCTCAATACTGCAGCTATGTTTGACTTCCAATCATGTGTGGAACCTTCTGCTTGCGCTGAGGTGCCAGAGTGGACAACATGGACTCAGACTCGGACATGGACTCGGACTTCTTTCTTTCTCTCTGAGCCCGACAACCTGTGCTGGGTGTTGAGCAACACCTCCCAGGCCCTGTCTGCAGCAAGTGTGACCATTTGTTAACCGTTGTTTGGATTAACATTTTTTTTTGTATAGTTATTGTGTTTTTGAAGTGGGAAGGAAAATCGTGAAAGGAACGCTGCTCAGGGCTGAACGTGTGCAGGGGAATGGAGTCGCTTGGCCGTTAGCCCGGGACAGAAACGCTCTGGCAGACATCAAGCCACGTGTTCCTCCCCAAGTTCAAAGTGCTGTCTCCCGCGCGCCTGCTGCCAGCTCGCAGGCACAGGGCTGACACTGAGGGATGCGGAGAGTGTTTGTCAACTGCATTCCGAATGTTTGTAATACTGCGTACTCTGCCTGTGAAAATTCCCACAGTGCCCTGCTCTGCTCCACAGATGAATCGGCCGGTCATCTGTCATTCCAGTCAGTTGGAGAGGCAGCAGATGACCCTCCCATGCCAGAAAACCCCTCCCCAATAGGGAAGTTTCCCCACTTAGCTGACAGCTCTGACAAAATATCCAGCACCCTCATTATGGTATATGCAAACAATGATAAAGCACACTGTACGAAGAAGTCATGTTAGACAATCAGAGCGAGGACCCCTGACACACCGCCCCGCGACTCTAATAAAGCGTCCTGGCTTGCCACTAGCGACACTGCACTTAATTTGCTGTCCAATGTTGCTGTAATTAGATGAATTTGGCACAGGCAGAAGGAAAGACAGCTAGATCAAGGCCTTGATAAATTAGGGGTCCACTGTCAAGATCAAATCACATTAATCAAGGTGGCTGTGTAGTAAGACAGCCCCCCCCCCCACTCCTCCCGACCCAACCAAGTTTACCTTCGCCACTGTGCGTGATGAATAGGCTGGCTGCTACCAGCCACACCATATGCATCACCATCAAATCTGTGAATTTAAATGTAAGAACAAAACTTCCAGAATTCTATTGATTTATTCAGTCCCTTTCTTAAGATTAAACCATCCTCGGAGCCCACAGAGTCTGTTTCAAGAGAGACGGAAGAGCAGAATAAAGTTAAATGTTTCTGAGTTGACCATGCACTCTTCAAAAAGAAAACAGAAAGGAAGAAACGAGAAAAAAAACCCAACAACAGTGACAACACCAACAACAGCAGAAAACTGTAACTTCAAGACTAGAATGGCCCACTTCATATTTGGCTTTAAAACACAAAGCTCCCATTTTAAAATTCATAGGGGAGGCATGGGGATGCAGGCATCTAAAGGGAAGCCTAGATTACGCAGCTGAGCTGGGAGGGCCATCTTTGACCAAGAGAATTAGGTTTCACAGTTGACAATGGGGTAGGGGGTGATACAATTTTTTATGAGCTACCTACAGGTGTTACAGTTATTGTTACGAGCATTGCGCTGTGCATGTAGTGTGTTCGGCATGCTACTGATGTCACGCCAATGGCCTGTTGATTTGAAGAATATGTCTATTGGTATGTTTCTGTTTAAGCTGTAGATGCCAGTGACCTGAGTTCATCCACAGCTCAGAAAGTGAGAAGGGTTCTTGGGGAAAGTTTTTGCATGTAGCTTTACTGTCATGAAATGTTTGTGTCTGCCTGCTGGTAAATGTGTGTCCTGAGCTCAGTGCTGCCTGACGCTCTACGTGTCCTGTCAGAGTTTCACTTACCCGCTGGTCTGCAAATGTTTGCATTTAAATGATGTGTTCAGTATTGACAGAAGAAGTACAACTGTTTGGGCATCACTGGTTAAACTGTGACCATCTATATATATATGAAAGAGAGAGAGAATTACTTACCCATGCAGGGTGGAAAGGGAATGGGGTTCATAGTGGTATCTGCCTTCATGATGCCGCATGTCGATTGGGATGGGGGTGTGGAAAGTTGGGAAGATAGGATGAGGGCCTATGGAACAGAGAGACAGAGAGAGACAAAACAGAGAAGGAACAAGGGAGAGAGAGAAAAAAATAGTAAAGAACTTCAAAAAACAACAAAAAAGAGCCTGGCTTTCAGGAGAAAAAAAAAATCAAAGCCAAAAGATCCACAACACAGTAAGATGAGTCCAGAGAAGACTGAGCAGTTTCGTGTAAAATATTGGCACTATCACACAAGCGAAGTGGAATAAATAAATAATCAAAGTCATCCTAAGAAATCCTACATCTCAGACATAAAAGACCCCAACTGGGCTTTGGACAAAGACCTGCAGCCAGATGCTCTTTGAACTAGGGGCAGTGATGGACACTATCAAGGAGAAGCATGGCCTCAACACAAACAGGAGCTGACAGCTACGGGGAGAGGCCTCCTCCCTCCTGCTTCACCATGGGGAGAGGCCTCCTCCACCCTGCTTCACTATGGGGAGAGGCCTTCTCCCTACTGCTTCACCACGGGGAGAGGCCTCCTCCACCCTGCTTCACTACAGGGAGAGGCCTCCTCCATCCTGCTTCACCACGGGGAGAGGCCTCCTCCCTCCTGCTTCACTACAGGGAGAGGCCTCCTCCATCCTGCTTCACTACAGGGAGAGACCTCCTCCCTCCTGCTTCACCACGGGGAGAGGCCTCCTCCCTCCTGCTTCACCACGGGGAGAGGCCTCCTCCACCCTGCTTCACCACGGGGAGAGACCTCCTCCATCCTGCTTCACTACAGGGAGAGACCTCCTCCATCCTGCTTCACCATGGGGAGAGACCTCCTCCACCCTGCTTCACTATGGGGAGAGGTCTCCTCCACCCTGCTCTAGAGGTACACACTGCTGGGCAACACCATACTCCTGCTGATCAGTCGCAGCCAGCCCAAACCCCCCCCCCCCCCCCCCCCCCACACACACACGTACAAACAGCCACAGCTTAATGGCCCTGAAAAAAAGGACAAAGATCGTTGTTGTAGGGTGGGGTTTTTTGAAAACATGAGTTTTCTAAGATGGCTTTTGAGCATTTCATTAATAAGAAGTGGGTGTGCTTAGCAGCATTTTTACTAAACAACGCTATTGCGCTCAGCTCGGCATCTACAGTTGCCCTCCTTTATAACAGCCAGGCGTTTTCTTCATTACAGGCCAGTTTGTTGGCTTTTTAAAAAATTTGCAATGAAAGAGGATCAAAATAAATGCTTTCCTTTAATCGTTTCCTGCAGTAAAGTCACCCCTGGCTCAGGACAGCCTGTTAAACACGAGCGGCTTTCATTAACTGTTGTGATCATGACAGACCGCAGTTGATCTTTGTGCGCGGGCATGTTGGTGTTGTGCCATGACACCATGGCTTTTGGAGTCTTAAATGCTTTACAGACTTTTTGCTTCTAATTAGCGCCCCTGTTCCTGTAACCCCTCGCCTTCCTTCCAGTGTAATTCTATGAGAGCATTAACACCTCGAGCCCACTAACAGGCCGTTGGGCTCGTGGATTGGGCAGTGGTCCCATTCTTTGGGTTTTTGTGTTAAGTGTAAATGCTTGAGATACGTTTCTCTGGAGAGGGGAGGAGGGGAGAGGAGATGGCATGCTTTCTGGAATGGAGTAAAACTCTTTGGGCATCGCCCTCTGCAGCAGGAGAGAACAGGTGACCTCCAGAAGGGATGAGAAGGCAGTCATGCGAGGTCAGAAACACAGATCATTTCATTATCTGTACCTGAGATGGCCGTCCAGGGCCCCAGTACACTCAACGGTGCTGGGGGAGTCAGCACCGTAACTCTGTATGAGTCAGCACCGTAACTCTGTGTGAGTCAGCACCGTAACTCTGTGTGAGTCAGCACCGTAACTCTGTGTGAGTCAGCACCGTAACTCTGACCATCCTCTGGCTTGGCCCCCTCTGCTCTCTTGATCTGTAGCTCATTCTACGTGACAGCACAGCAGACCCCACCCAGAAATAAAGAAAATACACCCATCTCTCTCTCTCTCTCGCTCTCTCTCTATCCTCTCTGTTCTCTCCTGTTTCTCTCCTCTGTTCATCACTGTGTTTCTACAATTGCGTTGGGCTTCACATGTGACCCATGCAAGCCGGCCTGTGTGAAAAGCAGGCCAAAAACGTGCAGTGTTTTATTTAGATGATGGTGGCACCACTGTTTAAAGCCTTTGGCCTATACTTCTCCACAATCACACGTTCTGAGAAACCAGCTCCGAAAGGTCCTGCTCTGTAGACACGGCAAAGGTGCACATATTTTAGAATTTGTGAACGTGTAGCCAATCTCTGAGCAGTAAGTCCATAATTGTGTTGGAATTAAATATGTAACACATGCTCTTGTGTTTATACAGCACTTTTCTCTAAAAGAATATGCAGCGAGCACAAGCCCCTGGAGCAGCAGACAAGGTGCGTGACTGGACTAAGTCATCCTCACCCTTTACAGCGCTTGGCATGGAAAACGCTCCAGGTCTGGTTTAATTGATGCAAAACACTATAAAACACACCTGACGCTCTGAAAGCTACCACACAACAAGAACACTGCCCAGCTGGCAAGGAAACGTGGATCAGAACCCCGGAAAGACTCTGGAGCTGGCCCCCTCCTTCTCCGACGGGGAGTGCCGCGTGGCTTCGTTCGCGTCTGACCTTTCACCTGGGTTGCTTCGACTACGCCAGCGGCCGAGACCGGCCTCCAGACGCGGGAGCTACTGCCAGGGCTCTCCATACTCTCCATACCGGGGCTCTCCATGAGAAGGGCAGGGTGGCTGTTTTTTAGCACGCCACTCAGTGAGTAATATAATGGGCCCGTGTGTGAGCGCACAAGGCCGTCGGAGCGGCTGCCGGCCAAACGGCTTCATTCAGCTCCTGGGCTCAGTTAACGCCCCTTAACTGGAGAGCAAGGTGACCAGCCTCCCCCCCACCCCCAAACCATCCTCCCCAAAGTCACGGACCACCATCCTGAATTTTAATCTGCCCTGTCCACTTAGCCCCAAGACTGTGCTTAAGTCATCCTATTGTGGAAGAAGGGGCACTTTTAAGGGAGTGTACTGGCAAGAAAGAAGGTATCGAGACAAACTGACCCCAGATGTTTCAAGAGGGATAACAGTGAGACTAAAAATATATTACAAAAACAACATATTGTCAATTATTTCTGACAATATAAACATACACAACCCATAGAGATTTTTTCCCTGTGGCCAAAGTAAAAAAAAAAAAGCAAACTAACAACACCACCAACATTAAATACCATTAAACCCTCCCCACTCTGTCATTAAAGCTAGCATTACTGAACACAGCACCATTCATCAGCATGCTGCCTCAATTATCCGCATTACCAATGTTATTTCCAGTGGTCACATTTTTCATGTCAGCCTGGTCATCCAGGGCGCTCGGGAGGGGGGTGGTTGAGGGGGACGCAGGGCACGCGGGGGCCTGCCAGCGCGCGTCTCCGGAGTGGGCGGTGGAGGGATTGACCGGGCTGGGTTCCTCTATCACGTGGACAGCTCCATTGTTCGGGTGTGGTGAGCAGAACAAAAGGAGAGAGCTCTGGAGAGTTCAAGAGGGGGCGTTTACCTGCCTGGGCAAACGCCATCCCCATAGGGGCCGCGGCAGGCTGTGGAACCTCACTCGGGCCCTCACGTCTATTAGTCTTTGGGTGATAACATTTGTTTCCTCCTGAGCAGGGAACAGCGCGGCAGGGTGGAGTGCTTTTTCACCGTCACTCCTGGGCGCCGTGCAGGGCCCTGGGCTGATCTGCTCACACAGGTGGAGCGCCGAATTGGAACTCGGTGGAGTTTAAGCTCCGAGCTTGTCCAGGTTGCGGTGGTTTGTGACGGGGCGGGGTTTTCCCACAAGGGGCGGGTTTCCCACAAGCACAGCAGTACTGCAGCAGCCTCTGTTCTCTACCAGCAAATGAACCTCGTCAAACACGTGCTTATGCTGCTCAGAGATAATCTTCTTCAGCTGTCCCTTAACAAGATATCAAGGTAGCCCTACTAAACAAAATGGTTTGTTCTGTTTAAAACTATGCATTGACTCTACAGGGCACACAAATGTCTTGTCTTTGTGGAGCCCTAATCGCTGAATCTAAAGTGGTTCCATCTTATAGGAAGTGCTCAATAACAGTAATGATCGTCAGAACAGGCCATTTTAAAGGCTGTGTAATTAAAAGGCTTTCTGTCGTACCCAGAGAAGCTGGGGGAAATTAGACAGGAAATTCCTGTGGAATAAGCTGGCCGGAGGCCTAAGTACACATCGTCATGCCAACCATTACACACCACCAGGCCCCATTTTGCAGAGCATTCTGGGATGTGCCAAGGTAGCTCTGTGCCTGTAGTAGCTTTATGACAGTTAAAGCTGTTTGTTATGTAGCTAGCTTTGGGAGGTGGCAGCCATGTTTAACAGCAATGAGACTGACTAAGTTTTATTTCTACAAACACAAATTCTGTGACAGTTTTTTAAAAATTATATTTTAATTTTTTCAATTAATTAATTTATAAATGGTTTTTTTTTTAACAAAAGGCTAGTGAGCAACAACCAAGGCACCCCTCTAGGAAGGGGCAGTGGTCCATAGCCGAGGTTCAGAAGTCCGCAGTGAGCTCAGGTCAGGCCTGGCCTAGCAGCTGCAGGGGGGGAAGGGAGAGACCAGGAGGAGGAGGAAGGGGCACTTATCAGAGTCCTTCAGCTGCGGCTGACCCCCTCGGCTAATAAGGCCCATGCATCATGGTGCCAGGGATTTGAGCGGTGAGAGCCGGAGTGGCTGGATCCGCCGGGTCTCCTCAGCATGGCCCGGTGTCGGCCGTGCATCGTTAGCATGCTGTTTGTGTAATTTGGGTACTTAAGACGGCGAGGGCCTCCAAGACTGATTGCGTGGTGCAGTAATCTCGCAGCCCCTCAGCTTGCTGATTTATCACCCCTGCTCTTAATAGCTCTGCTTAACACACAGGTTTGTCCAGATTAAGTAATTACCTTTAAGCAAAAGTTTATTATCTTTAAGACCGGTGCGATGATAAAAGAAGCACTGTCAGAGAGAGAGAGAGAGAGAGAGAGAGAGAGAGAGAGAGAGAGACACAGAGAGAGAGAGAGAGAAGAGGTACTGGGGTTGAATGAATGAGAGTGATAATTAAAAAACAATGCATTAAATCGGTGTTTCTGTGGGCGCTGTCACTGTGCTCCGCTGCTTACATTCATATTAGCCCAGTGGAACTCTCGCCAGGGGGCGATGGGGATTACTCAAGCCCAGAGGCAGCATCCGGGCATGGGAATTACTCCTCTGGCACATCCGTAAACCAAATGCAGACACAGTTAATTTAGAAAGACCAGGTGAAGGGGGGTGGACCCGTCTAAAAATAACACCTGAAAACCAGGCACTGTGTTTTTGGCCAAGCCGAGGAGTGGTGCACGGGGAAGCTGTGTCGCGTCGCTGTGGACGGACCGTCTCTCGGCTACGGTGATGACATGAAACACGGGGGAGCAAGAGGAGAGAGCCTAGAATGACGGGGTATTGTCCTACAGATTGGAGCAGTGATGGATAGCCCTGAGGGCAGAGACAGCCCGCCACCCTTATCCGTCACAATCTGGGCCGCTCACCAAAACAGAGCGGGACACAAGGCGGAGCCAGAGGACAGGACAGCAGCTGCTGGACGCTGTCCAGAGCCGTCTCTGGTTGGCTGGTGTCACACTGTTGAGCTGTCATCACATGCAAATACTCTTCAGGAGGTGGCTAATACTACAAAGCATCTGAAATGAGGAGCACAAACGTAAAGCTTGTAAAGGAATGAAAGAACTGAGATTATGGTAAAAGTGACAAATTAGTAACTATAAATGTAACCATGGCAATGTAATGACCAAATACCCGAATAATTATGTCACCAAATGTTAAATTAGGGAGCTCCATTTTTTTTTCTCTTCTGTTGAACAAAAGATGACATGGGCATGGCTGACTGAAACAAGCTGCCCTGAACTGGCCGCTGGGTTTGCTTAAACTCTTGAGGTGTTTGGCGAAGTGTTGCAGCTCACGGCCGGCAGTGAGCCTCAGCAGAGCTCCCGTGGCTTCCGCCTGTGTTTGTAAACCTCTTCTGCTCTTCCCAAAGTGGTTTACTGTCTGTCCTTCCCTTTGAACCCTTTACTTATTCAGAGGTCCAGCGCATCTTCCAAACACAATTTACATAGAAACAATCTCCAAAGAAAAACTCTCTCTCAACCAATGTCGTATTTCCGAAGGTGTTGGCAATGCTCTTAGGCTGCTCCTCCAGCACGTGGCCGAGAATGGCGCGAGTCCAGTTGCCTTGGAGACGCTCTCGTCCCGCGCTTGTAAACGCTAAATGAGGAACAGCTGTGGGCTGTAGCCGCCTCCCGCGCAGGGGGAACTAAATGGAGTCGCGCAGGCTTTGAGGGAGGCCCCTCCGTGGGCTGCGTGCTTGCAGTCTTTAGCTTTGTCATTAAATCTTTCGCGTGAGAGGTGCTGTACACCATAAAGTCGGGGCCGCCTCACTTTATTTTGCTGGCTGAGCCATCGTTTTTCCGGGCATAAAAAACACAAACCTCCGTGCTCCTCCGAGGCGGCTGCTTCTCATCAAAAATGTTTAAAGTTGATTTTGTGACTTTGTACAGACGCACACTTAAAACGGCGTCTAAAAATGGATCCTTAGAGCTGTTTCCAGTCAATAGCAATGCTGACAACCATATTGAAAGAAGTCAGTAAAGTGTGACAGGAGATATTACTCTGAGGAATGTTCACAGTATCTTGATAGCAGGATTCTACTTCACAATCACTCAGTCAAAATGTATTTATCTAGCACCTTTTAAAGTTTTCACAAAGCAGCTTCGCAAACGTCCCAGTCCAAGCCACCCAGTTAACACCTTAATGGCGATAGTTGTGATGAAAAACTCCCCAAGAATGTGAGGAAGAAACCTGAAAAGGGACTAAGTCTCAAAGCGGGACAGCACTAGCAGTTCTGTGTCTGAAAAAATTATGGTAGCACTCTAAAGCACAAATAAAACAAAAATGATTTTGTTAATGTGAAATGGAATTGTGTAAATGCATGAGAGAGAGAGAGAGAGAGAGAGAGAGCGATAGATAGATAGATAGATAGATAGATAGATAGATAGATAGATAGATAGATAGATAGATAGATAGATAGATAGATAGATAGATAGATAGATAGATAGATAGATAGATAATCTGGATGCTTGGGCAGATAGGAAACCCTCTTTGTCCGTCATTAAAAGTGCCACCACTGAGACAAACTGAGCAATTCTACTGTTTCTTTTCTATTTTTTTTTTCTATGAATAATTCATGGTAACACTTTATATTACACTTTATATGTCCCCTGTTACACTGTAACGAGCCTATTACCCGCTTATGTCACACTGTGAACGACATAATGTAGAACATTGTAACCAGTGTGCAGAGCAGGTACAGAGTAAGCGCAATGTATTGTTATACCCTGTTTCTCAGTACTCTACACTGTAGTAATGCGAAATTTACAATGTCACAGTGGTACAGCACAATTGATTTTGTTTTTTGTTTTCTTATTTTCAGTAAAAATGCGGTCCATCCCCCACATGGGCCATCAGGCAACTCTTTCTCACACTCTCGTCCTCTCACTGTGTCATACCCACGATCACATACCCACACCACACACACCATGCCCTCTCTGCACAGTGCCACACTGATCTAGATGAGGAAGTAGCCCGTGAAGTCGAGCTGAATTCCCAAGTCTCAGAGGGGAGTGACTGCGGCCTGTGGCCCGCTGACCCTGCCTGTTCAGCCTCCGAATACCAAGAGGCTAGCAGGCTCCTGGCTAGCGGGATACGGTTGTTCACAGTCAGTCTCTCTCTCTCTCTCTCTCTCTCTCTCTCTCTCTCTCTCTCTCTCTCTCTCTCTCTGGAAAAGAACAAACATGTCCGAGCAGCAGGCTGAGCGTGTTTCCTTTACAAACACTTATCAATGAACCAGTAAGAGGGCCCATTCTGCAGCTGCCCAGCTGCGCTGTTGCTGATCAAACCTGACAGTGCAGCACGTGAAGCTATAAAATAAATGGTTACCATTTGCTGAGTTTTGACACGGGCCTTTTCCTACATGTGAAAATCAATATGTTTTAACAGATAATTAGATCACAGTGTCTGCTGAGGATTAATCTCACTCTTCAAAGTATTCTAAAAGGTGTCCTACGAACTAATTTGACTCTGTAAAGCAAGCGTCACAAATGAATAGCATGGGCAGTCTCGTTAACTGAAGCAGCTTAATTGAGTAATTAACAGCATTGGTGTTGGTCGGAATTGCTTTAACGCAGAACGGTGGGTTAATGAGGGGGCTGAGCCTGTTTCAGCTCCGTGGCCTGGATAAGAATATAATTAGCTTTTACACTCACATCCACTGATGTCGAAGTCTTCGCATTCAGACCTGGCAATTAGTCTCGGCTCTGGAGCGCATTAAAACAAATGGCTGTGCTAACAAGCTTCCAGTCAGTACAGCGGGATGGCTGGAAACAAGAATCTAATCGGAGATTAGATGATAATTTCCTGTAATTGTTAACGATCGCTCACGTGTACGCGATGCTAGCTCCAAGCAAGCATTTAAAGGGGGTCGCTTTCTCCACAGCTCACAGGCAAAGCAGGCTCCCGCCGACACAAGACAGCGTCATAACTATCTGTCTTCTTTGAGGGAGAAAAGAGGTGTAAACAGCAGTTTCCCTCTCCTGGGCTCCACGTTATGACTCTATTAGAGTCGTCTGGATGTAACCCAAACCGCTTGGCCCAGTCGGGGCTGCCTCTACGGAGATGATGAGAGGAGATGTGATTGCAGGAGTTGGTTTTTTTTTTCTTGGGGGGGGCTTGATTGTGAAATCAAAGCACAAAAAGGTTCTCCACAAGGTCTGGGGGGGCTTTGGGGGGGGGGGGCACTCTCTCCTCCACTCGCAACCCCCCACCGCGAGTCTATCAGGGGGCGAATGTGGAGGCCCTCTTCGCGTCAGGCAGAAGGCTTTTTAATACGTCGACACCAATAGCAGAATAAGCCTGGTTGTCAAAAGTGATAGAGTTTTGCTCTCAATTTAAAGAACGAAATTCGATTCCCAGTGAATGCGAGGCTGTGCTCTGTGGCTAGTGCCTCCTCCTTGGAGTGAATTAGTGCTCAGTACGCAAAGCATTCGGAAAAGTAAACGGTAGGTGTTTGCTTACATGCGCCGCCATCTGTTATTACCGAATTTATGAGAGCCGTGTGAACATGGCAGCGTTTTGCGGGTGCCAAACCCGATGAGATATGTCATGAGAGGAATGACATCGTCATCGCTTCATGTTCTGCTTTCAGGATCTGAGAACTGCATGACGACCAGCAATGAGCCTGTCTGATGAGAGCGAATGCTTCCAGAAACGGAACAGCAATTTGCAGTCATAATGGTTCACTTCAGCATAGCGTCGTCAGTTACAGTCAAGGGTCCCACGTGAAAGCGTTTTTGCAGGCTGAATTGGATCCGAGCTTTCTTTACAGACTGTACATATGCAGGCAGTAACAGTCGGCATGTATAGCACTAAATGTGTTATACTTCTCTCCCATTTGGTTTGGAAAGGCTACAGTTTTCCTAACTACAAAATACCATGTGAGCCAGAACGGTATGAATCAGTCAGTCCTAAAACCATTCAAATGTCCTTTTGAGAACAGTAATAGCCAATCACGGAGTGCCGATTTTCTCTCTCTCTCTCTCTCTCTCTCTCTCTCTCTCCTTCTCTTTTTCATGACATCACCCTGTTCAGCGCTGATGTGGCCTCGTGCCACAGGAAGTTCTGGCACTTCACTCAAGTGCCACTGGGTATTTTGACTTCCCCTGTGTCTGCAAGCCACTCGAAGGCGGCCGCTCTCTCAGCAACGGCGGCCTGCTGTGGGCGGGGTCAGGGAGCATGGAGCAAGGGGCGGGGGGGCAGGGACCCCTTGTGTTTGAACACAAAGGACTTCATTCACAACCAAATCTTTTTGTCAGCCAAGAGGGTAAAGATTTACTCAAAGCAACCCACTCACCCCCGTTCACGGCAGGGCTTATCAGAGCTGCTGATAGCAGAGAAGCAAAAGCCCCTTTTACCGAGACAAACTCCTGTAGCAGCCTTTGTTTCTTACTTATAGCCACTAGATTTTATTACACCAACATGTCACACGTTAGAATATTCAATGGCTACAATTTTACAATGTCTTAATTATCATTGCCAATTAGTTTATGAAGTTAATGGAGAGAGAAAAGTTCATATTTAATTAAGGAAAAACTGAAGAACAAGTCACTAAATCTGCCTATTGTATCCCCTTAGTCTCAACTCTGTTTGCCTCACCTGTGATTACATCTGCCCCCACCCCCTCATCCCCAAAAGACCCTCACATCCTCACCAGGCTGATCTCCATGGCTACACTCATACAGCTACGAAGGGGGGGGGGGGGGGGGGGTCATTAGCATTTTTGTGTTTATGAGGAAAAGTAACCTTCAAAAAGTTTCATGTTGAGCTGAAATGATGAGGCCAGTCTCCATGTAGCAGTTCTCTCTGCAGTACGTAGACCAGGCAAGGATATTTGAACAGGTCAGTTTAGTAGCTGGGTTTTTGTTGTTTTGTGTGTGTGTGTGTGTGTGTGTGTGTGTGTGTGTGTGTGTGTGTGTGTGTGTGTGTGTGAGAGAGCATGGGTGTCTGGGTGCTAGAGGCTGGGGTGGGGTGACTTTAGAAATCTTAAAACTGAAGAAAATGTTAATAGTTCATTTGATTCTTTAACAGACTTTGGTAATAGCAAATGTCCACACAACTGCAAAAGAAGGGCCTATTCTGACAGAATATCAAATATCCCTGCAATTACTGCCCCCTTTAGACAAATATATGAAGATAAATTGCTACAGTGGGTTTGCATTTTCTGCACAGCGGAGTCCTGATTCAGAGGCTGGTGGGCAGGGCAGCTAAAATCACATGTCATCAAGACGGAGAACCTAAGGAGGAGGGTAAAATGGATTTCGAAGACCCAGGGTCTCATTCCGGATCCAAATACAGCAAAGCTGACCCACGTCATGAACACCCTCAAGATCTGCGGTGGCTCTGATAAGCCCATCGCTTCAGAAGCAGCCCTGGTGTTCGCTAAAACTATTACAGTATAGCATATTAGCCTTTCTGTTAAATGCATGAAAAAAGGGAAAATTATTGATATTTAGGGTAGAGTAAGAAAATCAGTAGGGTAGAGTATGACAAATAAAAAATATTTGTATAAAATGTACTTGCTGTACATAAAATACAACTAATAATCTGTTTTATAGTGTTTGTCTGCTTATATGTTTTCTTTTTAAGCTTATTTTCAGCTCCAGGCTCAGGTGACTGGCAGGCATTATGTATGCCTGCAAGGCCAGTTTTCTTGTCTGGCCCTGCCAAAGACCTACAGTTGGCTGCCAGAGACATGAGGAAACTTTATTTCATGCAAACATGCTAATTGGCTCCAACTCCATCTCCCCTGGACTGCTAATATAAATATAACCCAACCCATAAAAACTAGCAATAAATAAATAGAATTATAAAAAAAACAACAAACCCCAACTGAATATACTGTACCTGAGAGTTTTTCTCTGTGGAACGTCAGTGGCCAAGGTCCCCATGTTGGTTTATTTGTGATCCTCAGTAACACATGACCTGAATGCCCTCTCGATGTCGGATCACTTCATATGAATGGAGCTGATCTCAGTCTCCTGGCATACACTAGGAATGCTGAATACTCCCTCGGTATTCTCTCAGTGTTTACTGAACATTACCTCATTGTTCCCTCAGTTTTCTCCCAGTGTTTGCTGAATGTTCCTTCAGTCTTTAATGAACATTCCCTCAGTGTTCTGTCAGTGTTTGCTGAACGTTCCTTCAGTGTTCTCTCACTGTTTCCATAAATCGCCTTAAACTAAGTTAGCAGAAAATATCATAAAGAGTTACAAAATCTGGTTATGATTCCGTGTTATCATCAGGAGCAGGATTCAAAGTGTACCTAAAGGCAGCGTCATTAGCAGGTGTGAGACAACAGTAACTCGGAACATAATGCTCAAACTAAAAACTTCACCCAGTCATAGCAAACACACACGCTCCACCCCTGAGAAAGCACCTTCATGTTAACCTAGAGCTAAGAATTTATTTTCCCACTTTAACACCTAAGCACATTTCAGCTGTTGCCCTGAGACTCCCAGCGGGGAGAGTGTGGGCAGCATGTGGGCTCTGGTGCGGTCAAACGGCGTGGTACCAGGTTGCCCACACTCCCACCCCTCCGGCGTCCCGCTGCTGTGTTGTCTCAGCTGGACCTGCGGTCGCGCAGGGACCGCAGAAGGGGAGGGGGACTTGCTAGGGTCTGCCGACAAGAAATGGCAGCTTATAACTGTGGCTTTCTTTATTTAACTCTCTCCTGGTTGCAAGGGTCACCATTTATGTGGAGCAAACACACTGTTCTGCCTAAGTGAAATATAATCAGCCTGAGTCCTCATTTAGGGTATTCCCATTTGAACTAGTGTTACCATTTGAGCTTCCATTCATTATGCTATATCTGCTAGCAAAGTGTGCAGAAGTCACTGAAATGACGTGTAAGTGAAGTGGACAATAATAGCAGTACCTTTTATATTACCTGTGAGTTTTTACTGAAAGATCTGGGGTCAGCGCAGACAAATTATTTATCGTGAAAAAACAAATTAAAAAGCTGATCTAGGACCCGGAGCTGTAGTTTGTGTAAAAGACTGAAGGACTTAAAAACTCAGAGCTGAAACAAAGACACCCAATGGCCACTCAGTGAAACTGTAAAAAAACCTAGGCTTACTGACAGAAAACTAGTAATCGTACACAAGCAGTAGTGCTGTGGTCTAAAAGTAAAAATGCCGGGAAGAAATGAAACACTCTGAGTGCTCAGAAACTGCAGTGTATGCAATCCACTCTCTAGGACTGTTGGGTAAAAGACAATAACGTTGAAACCCTGACTTTGTTCTGTGTTACCCCTGAAGTGAAACAGTTCAGTGATTTGATTCACTTGGCAACAGTTTAGCCAATATAAAGATTCACGTGTCATGCTCATAATAACAAAATCAGTTGTTGAAACAATCTCTGTTTTCATAAGTCTGTAAAAGTGCATGAAGAGTGAAAAGTCTACCAAGAATAACTTTGACTGAAAATTTGCCAGTAGCCATGAGCTTGTCTCACGTTTTAAATGCTTTGGCTGAAAAATAAATTCTCTTTTTGTGTTTGACCTTTTTTTTTCTGACCATTTTAAAGCCGTATGAAGGAATCCCGCGTGTCCTGCCATATCTGACGATGCTGTTAAGCTAATCAACTCACGAAACCCACGTGTTCCCAGGCTTTCAAAGCCCCGAAATGAAGGCGCTGTATACACGTCCAGGCCCTGGCTGGACCCAGGTGAAGCATCAGGTGGGAAAAATGCTGCTTCCTTCTCATAATTTTATAGTGCCGGCTCACGCGCCTCCCTTTTTGGATCTCCTCAAGGAGTGATTACAGTGCAGGGTCCTGGCATGACTAATGAAACCACCTTTGGGCTACACAGAAATAAGCATGTCTGGGACGGTGGGCAGTAACGCTAGCTAGCGGCAGTGGCGGGGACAGTTCTGTGTAGTGAGGTTGAAAGGTGAGGAAGGTTATGGGCCGTCGTACGCAGCATGGACGTTTGGCCAGGGGCCGGCTGCGCACAGCCAAAGATGACAGCCTTACAGACTGAACCAGCGAATGATGGAACATCAGACGGCTGGTCCAAGAGCCAGAGGGACTTTACAGAGCTGTAACAGATGCTACCACAGCGCTCTCTCTCTCTCTCTCTCTCTCTCTCTCTCTCTCTCTCTCTCATATCAAGCAGAAGATTGACAGTACAGGAGCTATGTCACAGTCACCGCATTGTCATAACACTGATCAAGCTGTTTTACTGCGTTATAAGTAAAACCACATGACACTTAGGAGGTGCAGACCAGCTAATGAAGACGTGCATATGTTGGTGGAGCGTGAATCTGGAGGGACCATATGAAGACTGGCTCACCCCGAGCACAGCTGCTCTTATATCCAGTCATTGTGGTTGGAGGAGCTTATGTTTAGAGCTGGAGAAACGCTGCACATGTTGGCTTTGTCTGCCCACGGCACAGACAGACATGTCTGTGGGCTCAATGAGAAACATCAGGCGGGTTGTTTAGGCTCAGACCATAGACTCTTGACTGGGCTACTGTCCCACGCACCAGCTCTCTCTGGCTCTCTCTCTCTCTCTCTCTCTCTCTCTCTCTCTCTCTCTCTCTCTCTCTCTCTCTCACACACACACACACACACACACAGAGCTCTCTTCCTTCTCTAGAGCTTATGTGCTCATGGATCTCTCTATTATTATTTGTGTCATCCACAAGCTAGTTGGCTGTGGTGTCAGACAGAGCGTTACCAAATTGCTCCCTGTAGATGTCCTGGAATTCCCATGTTCTACTGCACAGACTGGATCTCGTTTGGGACTCGTGCGGTGAAAGGCAGAGCTCGGGAATCTTGCCACGCCTGCGCTTTTTTTGTGGGGGGGGGGGGGGGGGTGAGTGAGTGTGTGCGCTCTGAAGAACCTTTTCAAATTACAGACATGCCCAGGTCTCTGTGGAGAGGAGTCATTTGCAGGAATGAACACAAGGCAGTCAGGGATAAATAGCCCCACGCTGAGAGCCATGTGCTGTTACTCGCGAAAGAGATGGTTGGCTAGGAGAGGGAGAGAATGACAGACTGAGTAGCAGGAAGTTGGTACTAATCCCCTTAAGCATTCTTATACGGCTGCAGCTCCTCTCCAGCACTTGTAAACCAGCAGGAATGTGGCGTGTGCTTTCTGGGGCTGAGTGCAGGCGATTTACGCTGCCAGACATGGCCCACGGCTCACTGTTATTTTAACTGGGGGCTTCGGAGCCTAAATCCCATTTTGCAGTGTAACATACAATATCGGGTAATCGTCAATGACCAACTCTTGCGAGCTGCGATCCGTTTCAAAGCAGCAACTGTGAATTGGAATTTAAAGTCAGACTAAGCTTATTGGATATACTAACAGGACTTGATTGTTGCATTACATCATTACTGTGCAGATAATCAGTGCCATTTGCCTGTAAAAGCCTCATCTAGGCCTTGTTCAGTGTTACATGGTGTAGAGTTATCCAGGCAAAAACAAGGATCCTATACCAACTTTGTGATTAAGAACAAGCTTTGATACTCTCTGACAATGTCCTGGTTGGTAATTATTTTAGCGATTAACATGCAAAAAATTGCATATTTTAACCTCCATAATCAGAATTGAAACCATGTATGATGCATAACAGGGATGCACTATGGTGTATTTATGATATAGTACAACGTGATTAATGTTGGGTAAAAAGGTTCGACTTCCTCTCCTGGTTTCCAATTAGTATCTAGGCCATTCGCCCTCAGAGCTGGTTTTTCTTTAACGACTGTATTCAGGCTCTAGAAAAAGCTTAATTCCTTCTTTGCGCAGAAAAAAGGGGGTTGGGTGGGTGCTGTGCATCTACAGGAGATTTTTATCCAGCAATCAACATGGCCACCTAAAAATGGGCTGAAAAAGGAGCAGGCGTTCTGCTTTCACTTAGTGCTGTATATCTGATCTCAGGGCTCCTCCGGGCTAGCCAGCCTGGCCTGAGAGAAAGCTCCGATTAAAGGGAAGAGGGCATCTTCCAAAGCCATCGAACTACATGTTTACAAAGAGTTGCTTAGATGTATGGAAGTTGCAGAGCCATTAAGGCCAGGGCAGGAGAGTGTTCCCATGTGAGGGGAAAATTAAAATAATTGCAGTCTCTATTACAAGGCAAGGACCTGTATTTATACAACATATGGTGGGGCCATATGACTCACGCAGAGACTATACAGACGCTGTAAAACTGGCTCATACAGTCTGGGATAAAGGCTCATGTAAGATGGTGTTGTGGGGCCTAGGTAAAATGACCCCAATGCTGATGGCATTACTCACTTCCTTTTAGGTTTTTTTCAATGATTATGAACAAATTCTGGAACTCTGAACACAAGTCAACAAATATTTTCTTGAGTTTTTAAAAAGAAAACTGACCTCCGCTGATGCACTCAAATCGTTGAGCTGTCAGCCGCACTTTCTTTCATCTTAAAGCACAATTAACCTTATGTTGTCTTTAAAAACCTCGGCCATCCAAAAGACAAGACGTCAGCCACTACAGTGAAACAAGCAGCACATGAAAGTCATGCCTTACACACTAACAAGCTTAACTCTTAACTCAGCGTTCTAAAGGTGAAATCAACCAATAAGAAAACAGGTCTGGATTCTTGTAGACAAGTGAAAAATTTGTACACTCAAAATAGTAGTATGGATAAAAACATTGAGCAGATCCAGTTGAGATCGATTTGGAGTAGAAGGTCTAAGTGATTTTATAGAAGGGCAGGAACTTCAGTCACTAAGGCTGCTTACCTAATAACGTTTCGATGGAAACAGTGAATAAAATGACATCTGCATTTAGATGGACAGGAAAGAGATGAGTAAATAGTTGTAAATTGTGATTGAAAGCATAGCTTCAGTGGCTGTGATCACTGTGCATTAGTGCAAAACGTGAGAAGAAAATTATGAGATCCAGAACCATCCTGAAGGCTTGACCCCTAGAGAGCGCAACATGTTTATTCCCTTAGAGGGAAGGGTCACTGGAAATCAATACCTTTACCATTATCCTGTAATGACATTTCTATCCCAATTTCTATGCTGGAAGTAGCCTTTTCCAACCCCTGCCCACAAGGGTCGAGTGTCTACAGAATGGCTTGTTGAGGATGAAAATGATGACAATGATACAATATATATGATATGAATGATTATATTTTAAATGATTTAAATAATATATTATGGCCTCTGCATCACAAGATCTCAACCCAGCTGAACACGTATGAGAGATTTTGGACTGAGGTGTTAGATAACACTCTCTGTCACCAACTGAGAGACTTCCTTTGGGAAGAACACCTCCAGTACAGTTCCAGACTTGTAGAATCTATGACAAGGTGCTCTGAAGCTCTTTCTGGTGGCCTAAAACCTTACTAGGACAGTTTTGTTTTCCTTCTTCAGTCATGCCTCAGGTGAGTGCCTACATGTCTCTGATGTAAGTAATTGAGAAAACTGCACCATAGCACATCTAATGACATTTCTCAGTGATCTTGATTGAACAAGAGCATAGAAAACAGCCAGTGACCTGCTGTTGCGATAAGGTCAGTTTATCACACTTTTCAGTTTCCTTCCACTTATTGGCCAGAGAAGAATGTGATGTAGATGAAGTTTTTTGGCCCAGAGTTGGCCCAGGACATTGTAGCATAATAAATCAACTTTTTTTGTCTAAATGATTCTTCCTATGGTACTTCTACATTTGATTGGTACTTTTGCTGAAACACATAAATAAGAGTTTAAAAATGTACTATACATCATTTTTCACTGCCTTGATCCTTCTGCATTCACACAGATTTCCCCTTATATTGGCATGTATTGCATATTGATATTTTTTCCCTTGCACAACTGCTATCATTAGCATCTTTGATAATGGCATTCTGAACTGACTGTACTAGGGTCCAGTGACTGCATTTGATTGATTTGTGTATGTTTTGAAGGCAAATTTTCATTGTGAGCAAGGCTGACATTTTAAGCTTGGTAGCTTTTGCCAGACAGAGATGTAGAGATGCACTTTGGTTAATTGACTTTTTGAATTTGTGTTTATGGTTTTGAGAAAATTATATATAATTTCAGAAAATGTGTTTTAGCTGTTGTAAAAAAACAAAAAACTAAAAAGAGGCTCAGACTTGGTGAGCGAGTGTGCGCTAACTGAAGCACATCCATCACTGGTCTGCCCTGTACCAACTTCTAATTTAAACATTTTAACCAGCCAACGGTGCAGTTGGAAATAGCGAGCGGAACAGAGGAACAGAGGAACAGAGGAACAGAGAGACAGAAAAGGAGAGCTGGAGCGAGAGAGCGAGAGAAAGGGGGGGGGGGCTCTTCTCTCGACCTCTCAAGGCCTGTAAACCTTTCCTGAGAGGAGCCTCGTTTGAAGTGAATGGGGGGGTTTGGGTAAAGGAGGAGGGAGAAATTCCCTTCTCAGGAAGATTAGTGGCCATCCTTTTGTCGGAGGAGGCGGATGCTGAGCTCCTACGGACACATTTTTCTCTGCCAGCTCACCGACCCCTGGGGCGCTCCCAGTGGCGGCCTGGGCCACGCCGCCAGGCCGCGCGACCCTCCTCCGTCAATTACTCACTGTCGCCGCCGCGACTTCACCCGGTTGATAAAGGAAACTGTCCTTATCGCTAACCAGCCTCTCTTAAAAAACTATTTACACTACTAGCAAGCCCTCCGCCATCCAGCCAGCGCTTTCTCTCTGCCAAGGGAGCATGAGGAGAAGTTTGAATAATGCACACGCTCTCCCGTATGTGCTGCTAACGTGAAATCTGTTACGAGTGCTTTGAAAAGATTCATGTTAAAAAAAAAAAAAAGAAAGAAAGAAAAAAAAAGCTTTTTCCCCTTCCCCGAGAATGATGGTGCTCTCCTTTAACGCTTGCGGTCTCCTTGTCAGTAGGAGTGACAGTCTGCTGGCCTCTTGCTATCAAAGCGACGTTTTTAAGAAAACTGATCGATCTTTTCTCCACAGTCACAAGCATGCAAGCAGCCACACCTCATCCCACCGTCAGCAGCGTCAGTCTCTGCACATGCGCTCGAACTCGCCTGCGATAGCACTGTGATTGGACGCACACGGAGGTATTGAGACATGGCCAGAGTGCAGCACTGGAACCTTTAGCGCAGTGCGAACGCCCTCCCCCGAGGCCGGGCCGACTCAGCAAAAACCCTGCGCCGACCCATCAATCTCGCTCCTGCGCGACAATCTCACGTTCACCATGATGTATGTCATGAGGCACCAAACCCAGTTAACTAAGCCATTACCAGCCAACGCCCATCCCACCCCGCCCACCCAAAGTCAGCCAGCACAACGGGCCAAGAACTGGGCAGCCACTTTTGAATTTTTTATAATAGGAAATTTCTCATATTTCTTATATTTCTATTTTTAATGTGGAATCCAAGCGCTATCAGACTTACTGTAACTTCAGCAACACGCAGACTGAAATGTCTATCAGTTCAATAAATCAATGTATATACTTCATGTTCTCAGTATGGGAGATACAGTTCAGGTCATTTGGTGATGTAGCCTTTTTAAGATGCTCTAGCCACGATTCCCCTCGGAAAGTTGGTCCTGTAGCTCTCCCTCGCCGCCCCAGACAGATGCGCGCTGTCGGCAGAGATCGGGCCGCTCGTTTAGCTTCGTTAATGAAGGACAGCAGACGGCGCTGTGCGGAAGCCGAGTGGAGCCTGTCCGTTGCTGACGCTAAAGCGGACCCGAGGTGACCACTGCCCCAATAAATCGCCCAGGAGGTAGCACTTTAAACTCTCTCATAACCTAAAGCGCAGCACGGACGGGAGCGGACACCTGGTCCCTTGGTAATTGACTCCGGGTATTGTTTTCACTTTTCGCACGACGTGACTTGCACTGGCTTCATTATATATGCACTCACATTTTCAAAGCGAGCTCTGGGAGCGGGACCTGGCCTGCTAACATAAACCAAATGACCAACCCCGTGATAAATGGTTCTATTAGCAAACCAGATTGTTAAACTCAGATAAAACGGAGCAGAGGGGAGAGGCGACCCATTCATTTTCTCCCTCTGCGCACATCGAGGGCTGAAAATTGTTTAGGTTTTTTTGTGTGTAAATAACATATTAAAAGTCTGCATTAGCCATGTCTTCTGATAGAGAGGAAATTGTTAGGAATAAATAACGTTAGACAGGGGTATAAAACAGAGGGCGTTTAATAGAAGGAAGTCGAGCTGCACTCTGAGGTGGGCATGACTTAGGTGACAACAACCCCGCGGCCCATTGTAAACCACACACTGACAATAAAGCCCCGTAACAGGGTTGTATATTAAATGTGCCTGCCTGCTGGCTCTGGGGAATGCGTGCCTGGGTTCAAGGACCCCGTCTCCAGGGCCCCGCTCCGCCGCATACTGCATATTCACTTATCAGCGTCTGGGAGCCGGAATAATAATACGGATTACTGTGATAAGTAATTGCCCTGTCGCGGCAGCGCGCTAGCGGACAGCTGAGGCTCTTTAGCGGCGAGGCGCGGGTGCTCCGGACTGAGACGCCATTGGGCAGGCTGTACCGGCTCCGCGGCGCCGACACCGGAGAGTTGACGGTTTATTTAGATTACAGCATAGTGGATCTTCCTCCCAGAGAGGGAAGCCATTGGGGTTAAGAAAAACAAGGGACATCTGAGGACTTCTAATGCCTGGCTACTCTTCGGAAATATGATGGAGGACTGCAACCTTGCACTTGATCTGTTTTTTTTTTTTTTTTTTTTGGCGAAAGATGCAGGATCAAGAAATCCAACTTCGTACACCGCAGTTTTTAAAAACTTACTCTACAATCTTCATGTCATTTCCTCCCTCGTTCTCTCAGCTCAGAACCTCCCGAGTTACAGTGCTCGGTGGCCAAGTATATCTTTCGCCCAACTAGCGCTTAAACACACAAACACCTGGTCCTCCTCTCCTCTCCTTGAGCAGCTGTAGGAATACACAGAACCCCGGGGAGCACGTGGAGCGGAGGGGAGCCAGCCACGCCGCCGCTGGGCTCCCTTTTTGCGCCGTTTCTTCAGTTCATTCAACAAGTTCTGCGGCACTATAAGGGAGGCTGAGCCCACACCTGTCCACTGCCCATACCAGAGACCCCCGACTCCGCTTAAACACCTGACCTCAGAAGCTGGGTCTGAACCGACGTCATTTAGCAGGGCCACTGAGACTCAGTGGGAAGGCCAGGTCATATTAGGATATCGGTTCTGGGAGTGATCAGATTTTAGTAACCATTAGCTAAGAGTGAAAACAAACTCTTTTGTAAACAAGACAGTCACTGTAAAAAGTAATGTATTGGTTAATATACTTCTATGAAATCTTGCAATCAAGCCTTTAATAAGTTAATATGATTGAGAGGCCAGTAAAGGAATCATTTTTTTGCCCAATATTATCCAAGATGTACTAATCATCATTACAAATAAATAGTGACACAAGTGAATTATGATTTTAAAATGGGCGTTTGAGCTCATGTAGGAACCTGTGAGTCATTTTTAATTTTTAGAAGTCTCAAGATATTTAGATGGATGATCATTCTAAAAGTGCTTCAGGTCTGACCATTTTATTTTTGACAATGACCATTTTTTTTAATGGCAGGCCAGCAAACTCCATCATTAAACTGTAAAAATGTGCACCCAGATACAACAGTTTTTCCATTGTTGGAAAAAAGTAGCCCCAGACTAAAATCTCTGTCCATCTCATGTCGTCCACTGCTCACGCTGCCATCTTGACTAATTTATAATTTTTTATACTCTGGAGGTAAGAACAAGGTCTTTCAGCCTCATTATACGTAGCTTTCAACACTCTCCTGCAGACATGTTTAAAACATCTCGCCATGCTCTCAGGCTCTCCACAACCTCGCGTGCCACACAGGAGGAGGTGCCCAGAAGCATGGTGTAGTTTCAAGTTGAAGTTACTGCTTGCCTTTGTCAAACATTGATATTTTCATCATGTGCTATGGATATTATCTAAAATATGTAACAAACATAGATTATGTAATTGGCATTGTTTTTCTGGACATGAATGACATTATATAATGGGTCAAACGCAGATTTAGATCCTTGGTTTGAAGTTCAAGAGAAGAATGGTGTACAAGTCAAAAAATTTCCAAAAGTCCATTTCTGTGAGCACATGCGGAAAACCCCCCCAAAAAACAACAGTTTGCCATGCCATGATCATTACACTGCTGTGTCTAAAAATACAACCTCATGTCCTTCCAGCATATAGAACATTGAACATTACATTACACAATCAACAATGTTTATAAGTGTTACCGTGTTGGGTAAACAATTATGTTTCCTCCATGTGGTCCAATTCAACTTGTTTCTTTAACCATTTTTAAATGTATTCTTAAAGCATTTTTGCCTTTATTATAGCAGGCCACCAAACCATTAATATGTAAAAGTGCCAAAACTACACAAGTAATATTTCCATTTCAAAGGAAGCCCTCGACTGGCATCTCTGTCGATCTCACAGGGGCACTGTCGTCCACTGCTCAGGCGGCCATTTTGACTAATTTATAGCGTTTATACTCTGGAGGTAAGAACAAGGTCTTTTGGCCTCATTATTCCTCGCTTTCATCACTCTCCTGCAGACATGTTTGAAACATGCCCCCCCCCCCCGATCTTTCTCCTTTTCCACCCTTTCCCCAACGCCTCTCCCCTGGGATGGTGCCCGTGTAACTTCAGACTCAATTTGAACGCAGTGCCCTCGCCGTGTTCCGCTGACGCCTGTTTGTGCGAGAAGTTTGCGGTGATGTCTTGGCCGCGTGCGGGTTACACTCCCAGCGGTAGTGACCAGGGAATGCTGGGAGCCGTGTTAGGATTCCTGTCAGGGCTTGACTGCGCTTCACCTTTGACTCTGAAGGGTGGGGGGGAGGGGATTAGCCAGTACCTCATGAGGGCACGATTACAGTGAAGTGTGTGAGTGTGAATTTTCTCTCCTTGGATTGGAGCTTTATCTCTGAGATGTATATTTCATGAACATATTTTGATGCGCGGGCCCTATCTGTTGACTTTGCCACTGATGTCGTGTGAAGACTTGCCTGGGTATAATGTAGAGAATGCTGCTGTGCTCTGCTGGGGTCACGCACAAGGGCACGCGAGGACACCCCTGATCAAATGTACCGTCTGACCGGTCTTTAACTTTTGTACAGCACACAACACGTCGCGGCGATGAAAGTAAAACAGAGCCAGACGGAGCAAAACACCAGTAAAAAGAAAGTTTACTGCATGGAAGCATGGAAGTTCCTGAAGTCTGAGAGGGAGAAAGCGAGAGAGAGACGGGAGAGACAGAGGGAGAGACGGAAGAGAGAGAGAGAGGGAGCGATAGCCGTACCTCTGGTCAGGAGCGTCGGCGAGGGCTTTTTGGGCAGGTCGCTGAAGCCACTGCCATCCAGGCTGGTGGTTTTACAGTCCTTCTTCTCGGCAGCGCCTGTCTCCATTCTGGCCGATTCTGTGTGGGACAAGCAAAGAAATATGGAGAAAGATGAAGGTCAGTCAGGAAGAACCTTCTAGAAACATCTTGAGCTAGTGTGAACTGAGAAAGCAGAATGCTGGGCACTCTGGCATCTAAGCTGAACCTGTAGCTATAATTCTGTGTAAAGTGATACAAGACCTACATTATAGGCATTTCTACAAAAATAACATTAATGTGTAGTTATTGTACTGAATGCCATGAATACAACGTCTGCTCTGGACAAGAGCATCTGCTAAATGCCATGATGTAAAAGAGTACACCGTCCGTCTCTAGGTAATGGGGATGCCACTGCACGTGTTGCCCAAAAGAGGGCGCTGTGTGCAAGATTTCTCAGACGAGCAGCCTTCTAAACCGATTCTGCCACTGCGCTTCTCTCTTTTACTGTGTGAAGACACGCCAGTCATACTGTGCACGCTGGTCAACCAAAGTTCCTGCGCCACTGGAAATAAGCAGAACCACATCAGTTATTAAAATCTATAAGACCTTGTGCCACATAGTATGTAGATTTGATACCATTTCTCTTACTGACCTTACTGATCTTAATGGCTGTAAAAATTCAGGCACGTAATGTGTATATGTATGTAATGTATGTATGCATGTATATATGTGTATACATGTATGTACACATAAAAAAAATGTACGAAAATGGACTGTGTCAAGAATACATGCACACACACACACACACACACACACACACACACACACACACACACACACACACACACACACACACACACACATTTAATGGCTGATGAAGGACCTCTGTCCAAAACATTCTGTTTCTCTGGAAACTCTGTGTACTTTACTACAATTTTAAATCTCTCTTTCTCTCGCTCTCTCTTTCTCTCTCTCTCTCTCTCTCTCTCTCTCTCTCTCTCTCGCTCTCTCTCTCTCTCTCATATATATATATATTTTGGTGGAGAATTCTTCTATCTCTTCAAGATACACACACACACACACACACACACACACACACACACACACACACACACACACACACACACACATATGTATGTGTGTGTGTGTGTGTGTGTGTGTGTGCGCGTGTGTATGTATCTTGAAGCGGTAGAAGAATTCTCCACCTCAAGACCTCAAGCTCAAGTCATACAGGCCACAGAGACCAAATGGCACGCGAGCACTGCCGCTCCATGCTGTAGGACTCTCACCTTGTCCTGGCGGCCACATCTACGATGGCTTTATTCATTTACTCACTCAGCCATCTCAAACCCCCCCCCCCCCCACTCAAGGTAAGCCGATTAAGGGGACGATGTGCGACTCAATGGCATCTGTTTCACTTTTTGCTCGGCCAAGACTGCTGCTCACGCTCCCCCATCGCTGGCACCCTCGGCCCTGCCATGGCCTTCGGAGACGGAGCGTCTCAGCTCCGTGCACCTCGTTCCACTCTGTAACGGCTACGGACCCGGCGGTGGCCTCCCGAACAGCGTGGAACAAAGAGGGGCTCGCGGCCAGCTCAGTCCTACACAGCAACACACTTGTCAGATCCAGAGATGTGTTTATGGGACCCCGTTGTCACTTTGATCGTTTTTCATGCATTACAATAACATTATCACTCCTTATAATCTCCCTTGTGAGGTTCTTGACTCCAACTGTTGGCAGGCCTTCAAGATGACGCCGCTCTCGAGCTGTCATTTAACCGACAATTACATCATATCTAATGAACGGAACAATATGTACTGCAGAATGCAACCGCAGTGGAAAATAAAAAAGGAGTTTCGAATCCACGGTCAGAAAGTGCTCAGCTGAAACTGATGATCGGATATGAATACTGCAGACATTCTTCCACAAACAATATGTTATGTCCTGCTGGATGATTCACATCAGCCAATAGATGCCCACCATCTAACGCTTCCCAAATCAAACAGGATTCTGTCCCCTCGCTAACCCCTGTCCCAGCCTACGCCCACAAAGCTGGAGACCGCATGGGGTCATCCCGGGTCCACCCCAGTGCCACAGGAGGGCGCACGACATTGGCTAATACAGGTGTCAAAGAGCAAACAGACAGATGGCAATGAGAGCAGAGGTGGCAAGAGGCAATCTTTTTGTCATTTTCCATCAACGGTTAGACGCCAGGGGCTCGGGAGGAAGACTGGGAGGATGAAGAGGCAGGAGGCAGGACAAAGAAGGGCTAATCCCTGATCAGAACCGTGCAACTCACTTGGTGATGCCCGTCAGAGGTCAGATGAATGCTCTGCAGGGATCTGTCCACGAAAGCTGCTACCGTGGACATGGAAACTTAAAACGAACAGATTTGGGGTTAGGCTGTGTCACGGAACTAAATGTAATTCTGAATACGATCACATGTTGGAATGACATGTGATGAGACATTCCAAAAATCTTTTTGTATGAAAGTGGTTACCGACGTGACGAAAGTGTGCTCCAAAACAAAAAACCGTGTCGATGTTTTAGTCCGCATTCATCCCGATGATTACGCAGGCTTTTGCTGAGGGTGTTCTTTATGCGAAAAACCTCACCAAGAAATCTAATAGAAGTGGAGTCAGACATTGTGCTATTCAAATCTACAACAACACCTGATATGCAACAGACCATGAAAATATGCCTGATTCAACCCCTGACACAAGACATGAAAAAACGTTTTGTGCGAATATATTTTCACTCGATCGCTTAAATGGTCAAAGAGCATAATGCACACAAAGAGTGAGGAATGTAAGGCTCGGATTCAAACAGCAATCTATAACCACCTCCTATTCTCACCCCAACTGCAGTTCACACAGGCCATTCAGCGTAATATGGCCTGAGGCACCCAAATCGTGGCTCTATTTTTTCAGGCCCTTGAATACGTGAAAGAGGCGTGAAAGGGCCTGACGGACAGGCCTGTGTGCTCTTTGGATCATCGGCGGCGGCTGAGGCGGCTGGCTCCCTTTGAAGACGCTTAACAGGTGCAGGGGGGGGTGTTCTCCTCCGTCGGTTGGGTGTTGTGAAGACGGATGTGCCTCGCGAGTATCGTGCCCACGTCCTGCCCCCCACCCCCCCCGGAATGGAGCTCTCATTAGTCGCACACAGTCACGCTGAAGACCCCGGATTGCTAATTATGCTCGGTGAAATAACAGCTGTCATTCACGTCGCATAACAAGCGCGCCCGCATTGGGTCACTGATCAGTGCGCTCAAACGCTGCCCGAACGCCCCACCATGAGTGCCGCTACGGGTTTCAGCGTGGTGGGCATTACGCCGGAGCACAAGTGATTTCTCATTCCATTCGAGGTGGTGTCATGCTGAACCAGTGAATAGCACACAGGTGTAAAATCCTCGTATGGCTCCAACAAAAGGAAAGGAACCAGCTACTCGGTTTTAGCCGAGCTCAAACGATTGCCAGCGTATCTTAAAAAAAGAGCCCGGTGAGCAGCAAGGGTCCGTACACAGCAGTTAACCCCGGCCCTCCTTTGTCAACTACCACTGGCTTTAGTGTACACACGCAAATGGCCATTCAGCTGGGTATGATAACTAACAATAGAAGGTCTTAGAGGAAGGTAATTGAGGAGAACAACAACTTTTGAACTTAAATCTCTTCCATTCAAGGCCCCATTGTGTTGAAATCAATGACATGTTTGTTTTAACACCTCATTCTCTCTGCATAGGTTTACTACTTATGTTCACCCCCCCCCCCCCCCGCCCGCTCCAAGAAGGCTTTAGCGCCCCCCCCCAAAGAAGAAGCTATAAATGAACACTGAGTAGAATGCAAACAGAAATCGAAGAGGCAACTCAATTAAAGGCTCTAAATAGCACTGAGAATCTCTCTTTCTCCTTCCACTGTTGAGATGTTGTACAGGTGGGACCCCCAGCACGCAGCCAGGGCGGAAATAAAAATGTTGGATGAGGAAAGCTGACTTAGAAGGCTCGGAGATTAGTGGTAAACACCACGAAATGGGTCAGCGCGCAAGCGGCCTCCCCGGAGTGCACGTCCGGTCAGGAGGGCACAGCGATGGACACTCTGCTAACATGTCTCCTTGCTGCAGCCCTGTGGGGTTAGCAGTGTTTCATTCTCAGGTAGACAGTTGTAGCATTATGGAGATAACCCACCCCGCCGAGACTGAGAGTGGAGCCCCTCGTGAAGTTCGGCCCATTTCCTGTGTGAAAACGCTGTCCATTATTTCCTGACAAAAGCCAGCTGTTAGTTGTGAAGCACTGCGAGATACAAGGGGAGTTCATGCCATTACACTGATATCCTTTAGCCTTATTAAGAACATTATCAAAATAATGATATTTGAATATTTTGATTATTTACACTGTTTGATTGTTTACACTGTTTAAATATTAACTTGGCAGCATATGGTCTGTTTAACATTGGTAAAAGTAAGTCCCATATATGAACCAGTGGTAATGGGTTTGCCTGTTAGATCAAGACGATCTAGATCCAGCAATAGCCAGACAGCAAACTGGAGAGAATCCACATACTACACAGATCATGTGGGTCCTGTTATTTTACTTTGAGTTTTGCAGGGGTTCAGTGGCGATGCCTTGGATTAGCTTTCATTCTGTTTGAACAGAGCATGGCAAGAAAAGGGAACTCCAAGAGTACAAATTTGGAAAATTTAACTTAGCAACCCATGAGCTAGGCTGAGTTTCAAAACATTATTCATGCTCAAGCCCAAAGAGATATGCAAGAGAAGCCATGCACAAATGTTCATTATGGTTGCATACTTTATGAGCAGGTAGTTGTGATCATTCAAAACATGTCACATATGTTTAATGTGCAATGAAAATAGCCTTGTGCTGTACAGTTCAAAATTAGCATCTTTTGCTGAAAGGGAGTGCACAGGGAGCCCGATTCCTTAAATCCGACCCGTCCGGGGTAACAAGGGGAGAGGGGGTGGGAAAGAAGCGCGCGCCACGTCTGCTGAAACGAATGGCTGTGTATTCCAGGTGCACTGAGCTTTCCGGAGAGCCGTTTGGCTCATCACGCAGGATTACTTACAGCAACCCGCAACCCATCACGCTGAGTAATTACGGAGCAGCGCTGCCGGCCAAACAAATGGCTCTGACAGAACGCTGAAAGGTCACACAGTGAAGTCCTGGAGAACACACTGAGTCCTCTCCCTCTCCCTGCCTCTTGGCCCGCGTCTGGTGTGATCATTCAGACAGCACTGTTGACTCGGAGCAAAGCTCTCTGTTTTGGTGCATAAGTAGGGTTAATGATATTTACATATGTACTGGATGGGGGAAAAAAAAACTTCAACTTTAGCATGACAGCACAAGTGTTACATTAATCAATACAGCTATGAATACCTTTCTAATCCTGTTTTGAAGACTCTCGGGTAATAGGGACTGTTGTCAAGCTGAATGCCTCCAAAGATGTGCATGTCAGACTAATGAAAGAAGCTTGAAATCTATTTCTTGTCATTGAATTATTATAGTCCTAGCCGAATAGAAGGAAATGACTCTAAAACATGACAGGCATTTGCACTTGTCAAGCACCCAGAGCATTTTCTTCTTGTGTCTCTTACAGAAAGGGCCAGAGTCTATCAAGACATTAACCCCACTAAATTCCGGGCAAACAGTTCTCCTAATATGATGACACTAAATTTGAGGAGTGAATCCTGGACATGAAGACATCTTCATGACATACAAAGATTTACAAGGTGACTGGGGGTGGGGGGTGGGGGGTGGCCATTCTGGCTCTTGTGTGGATCGCTGAGCCAAAAGGACGCCAGTGGATTCATGTAGGCCCCCTTGGCGAGAGAATGCGGGGGGGGGGGGGGGGGCAGTCATACGGACCTGGCTCTAAAGGAGGAGTGGGGGTTGGGGCAGGAGCGAGGCCCCGTGGCTGGGATCACACCCCCTGCTGGTAAGTGCAATATCCTGTTGGCGATCTCCTTGGCTTTAGCCAATGTCAAACAGATGTTGCGACTATAGCCCTTGCTAAACTTCAGGGGGAGAATCCCTTATGGGAGGATCCGTGCTGTCTCAAGGAATCAGCCTCTAGAATGATCACCGCTCAAATGCGCCAAACGCGGCTCTTTCACGAGGTTACATGGCGTGGACCCTCTGCTGAAAACTTGTGCGTTGTCTGGGCCTCCAGGCACGGCTTTAAAGGCAAGCCCTTTGGGGAACTTTCTATTGCTTTAACTGCTGTGCCCCTGCAATGGATGCTTTCTTTAGACGGTCACCTTTGATCCAGCGACCAAATGGTGCTGTTAAGAGACACTTGTGGTTTAACAGCCAGGCAGTGCTGTAAACGTCCTCCCGGGTCTGTGTTCGAGGACTGAAGAGGCCAGTCAACTGCTTAACCACACACTAGACTCCACTTTTAAGAGGTTGCTGTCAGCTCAAGATGGTCCATTGTGCAGCTCTCTGAAAGGCATTTTAAGAGATACCAGATTGGGAGCAAACCTCCTAATCAGACGTTGTCTCATCCGCACATGGAAAGCTGGCAATCAAGCATAGCTTTTCTTACTTTTTGCCTTCTCTGTTTTCTGAATGCTGACTCAAGGCTTTTGCTACACACTGGAGGTAACAGTTCAATTACTGTGGGATCCATGTCAGCGTCAGAGGTCTGCTGTGTTAGGCTAGACTCAACCTTCTGCATATGCTGTAATCTCTGGGCCACACCTCCGTACAAACAGTTGTCTGGCTGCTGTATTACAAACTCTGTACTACAAAGTAGATGAAAACACAAAGCCATTCCTCCCTCCTGCATTCTGCTGCTGAAATTCTTCTTGTACACCCCTGGGACCAGGCGTTTACTGGAGCAAAATGTCAGTATGATTTATCCAGCCACCTGCTTCAGGCTTGACCTTACCTTAAACTTAGCATGCATAACTGTAACATGGCTACCCAGCTGAATTCACTTAAAAACTACCACAGCCGGACACAGACAAGATAATGGCCCAGGAGAGGATTTTGCAGGCCACTGTATTAATTCAAAGTTCCAAGTGTTCGGAAGATGAAGAACACAAGCATGGCTGCCCGATAGCCATCCCTTTCTCAGGGATAGAGAGACCCAGATCCCTCGGCTGGGCCCCGACCCCACGCCTGATTGTCAGGAGTGCATTTGAATGCAGTCGGCTAACGCACGGAGCTGTTATTCAAGGCATCACATGTACGCCTCGTCCTCTAGTCTGCCGGTTAGGAGTCTGTGGCTTGGCTGTTCTTCAGAATCTCTCGGCTCTGCCTTACGAAGCTAATGAAGAACACGCCCTGCGAAGAACTGCCCCACTCCGCTGCCCAGAAAAATAAGTCATCGAGGACCATGCAGCCCCAGCAGAGACTCCTCTTCAACAGCAGCTCAGTCTTGGTAATGTAAACACACAGCTCCCGCTGCGATGCCGTATCCCGAGCTGCTTCGCGCGGTGCCAGACAGCCCATCCCTCGATCTCTCGTGAGTCATCCGGGGTGCGGCGGGGGTTGGGGGAGGTGCAGGGGGTGAACGCTGCAACCGGTGAATGTTTGTACTAGTCTATCTGCGGGGAAAGTGATGAAGATACGTTTGCATTGCTGTGTACAGGCCCATGGCTTGCCGCTGTCAGAAGTTCTTTAAGGGTTGGAAGAGGATCATCTGGTTACACCATCCCTCCAGGAATTAATTAAGTCCCGAATCAAAGCATGCCAAGAGGTGCTATGGATACCCATCACATTTCAGTGCAAAGCGAGTTTCTGTTGCCCCTGGTGGCATGCAGATCCTTTGATTTTGATGCGTCTCTTGGTGCATGATGCCCTTTCATGAGACAGGGCCTCTCTGATTTCATTCAGTGTAATTAGACGGTGCTTGATGCCTTATTGTCTCTGCTCGATGAGGGCCTCTCCTCATGTCTGGGTTCATGCTCTTGCTTGGTGCCTGGGGCTGACTGTTCATTTAAATCTCACTCTGCTGCTGAATTAGGGGTAAGAGGATGGTTAAGACCAACTGGGAATGACAAAAGCAGAGATAAACACTCTGTACACCTACAAGGTCTTTCTAATGCAGTGGCTTGTAAGTTTACACTGAGGTGCTGAACATTCACTAAAATAAATATTAATACATTTTAATCAATCTAGGCTTTCATCTTAAGGAAGGAAATAATCCTTTTTAGAATGTAAATAATTTTAACTGGCCAGTTGGCGGTCGTAGCTCAGTGGTTAAGGTACTTCACTAAGAATCTGAAGTTTGCCAATTCGAGCACTGTGAGGTTGCCACTGTTGGGCTTCTGAGCAATACCCTTAACGCTCAATTGCTCAAATTGGATTCAGTCATAATTGCAAGTTGCTATGAATAAAAGTGTCAGCTAAATGTAAATATTATTTTGGAAATAAGTATCACAAGGCTGACACATCTAAACTAATATGTGTTTTGCTGACACATGAATCCACCAGATATCCACATAAGCCTCTGACTGGTTGCGTGAAAAGGAGCCTTAGATTGAGTCTGTGTGAAGCCCAGACAGTTACGCGATTTACATGATGCTGAAAAATATTTAGTTCCACAGGGTCCAAAGTTCATGCCAAAGTTTCTCCTCCAAACATGAGAAGAACAAATTTCACAACCATCTTTTCGTAACACGCCCTTCGCCCTTGGTCAGTAAAAAGCTTGGCTTTTTTTCTGGGAGCTCTGCATGTAAAGCTGCTAACTTTAACATCTTTAACATCCTTTCAAAATGTACTACACATTCTGGCCTGCAGAAACATATTCCTGGAATGCAGACTCATAACATGTTCAAAAGTCATCGTTAATAACAAAACTGACATCTTTTCCCTTACTTTTAGGTTCTGATGTGTGTTCACAGTGTATCATTCCATTCCATTTCCTGTTTTAACCCAAGGTGTAATATTTCCTAATCAACCGCTTTTCCTAACGCAAACATGTGCCTTGACACACACGGGTACTGCGACGCCCTGATCTTACACGATATCCAGTGTCCCATATGGGCTTAATCTACTTCTCTCTGATGAGCAGTCCCACACTGTCCCATGTGGTCACAAGCCAGGAATCCTGAGGGTTGTAGTGAGCAGTGTACCCCTCCCACCAAGGCCAGCCGATGGAGAGGGGATCCAGAGAGACTAGAAAAGATGCTGACCACAGAAATTGCCTGGGGACAAATTGCTCTCAACTGGCAGCTAGATTTCTCAGGGCAGACAAGAAAACAAAAATATTAGTGTTCCGCTGGTTCGCTAGTTTATGGAGGCAATTACACATTTGCCCTTTGGGGAAACATATATAATACTGATGTCTTTCTGTTAAAAAGGGGAGAAAGGTATCTACCATAAATAAGTGTTAATTCTGATGAGCGCATTACAGTTCCATGGCAGAATAAAATCAGTCAATATTCAGTTTGTGAACAATGTAAACTATTATTCACCCTTACATCAGTCTTTGTAGGTAATTAAGCCAATATGGCAGGAGAAACAATGAAACCTGAGATGTTTCTGCATCCCATTTGTCCAAAATCAGCTTGGTATAACATAACATAGATTCCCAGGGGTCAGTGCTTCCATTGAGACACCACAATGGAATGACTTCTCCAGGGGTCGAATCCCCTCAGATTCCTGCACATATTGGGAGGACTGCCTTCATATACTCCAGTGAGAAAGGCCATTGTGCTTGTGGTCTTAGTAGAAAAAGTGGAGAGAAAGAGAGTGAGAGAGAGAGAGAGAGAGAGAGAGAGAGAGAGAGAGAAAGAGATGGTCCCCTGCAGACCAGTACTGAAGGCTCTATCACTTACAAATATTTGGAAGAGGAGACTAGAAAGGAGAACGGGGAGAGTAGTCAAAAAATCAGTTTAATAAGTGTTATTACTTTTACATGCGTGTTAAGAGATTAACCAATGGTTAAATACTCTATTAAGGTACACAGATACATATGGGAAAGATTTAAAAAATGACCATTATTATTATTATTATTATTATTATTATTAACTGGACTATAAAAAAAAACTTTCCTTACTACACACACACACACACACACACACACACACACACACACACACACATTTTGCATATAACCCTTTTCTCTTTTTATAGAGCTTTTTATCTCTTTTGTGCTTGGCACCTCTGACATCTTAAAAAAACACTCTTATTATCAAGGGGAACCTGACTTTATAGCTTCTGATACCAAGCAACAAGAATGGATTAGATGGCAGAGTGCTGAGGTGTGTTAACGAAGGGAGCGTCTTTCTTGTTTTAACTTCTCATTCGTCTCTGCGGGGAGTTTTACGCACATTTCATCGTCTACCCCAACCGCTCGACTTCCTCCATGCCGTGCTCCGCTATCGCCGTGATTCTCTCGATGTTTTAAGAGACAGTTCTCCTCCTTTCGCGGCGTTTGGTTCATTAAATTCGCCACCAATGGGCGCAGAAGAAAAGAGCCGATCACTGAAGGGTTGACTGAGAACGGGACGTGTGAAAATGGCAGGCTAAAGGCTCCGGGTGAGATGAAAGGGGCATGCCTGTCATGCGATTTGGAGGCCGATGACCGCAAGCTCCACCGGGCCTGAATAATCTGAATGGTCCGTCGTTCTTTTACATCCTTTCAGCCTCTTCAGCCTGACTGCTGGAACTCTTCATAGCGGACAATAGCAAATGCACTAAAACTTTTTTCTTATGCTAATGCATGTGGCCGGGTCCTCGCATTAAAAAAAAAATCACTCCCACCAACTCCTTTCGCCTCTTCCTCTAGGATTTAAATGGGCCAATTAGAGGTTTTTCCTGCTTTTTCTGCTTGTTCTGCCTCCTTGTCAGCTAAGTTTCTGAGCACACAACTCTTTCGTTCTCTTCCAATGAATTGCCCAGTTTTATTTTCTCTTTTTCATCGTGCGATATATAGAAAGATAACACAAAAGCCGTATGTACAAGTGCCATAAACAAAACATGAGCCTGATTACTCATATTTATTCCACGCATTTCCGCATAAACCTACAGTAAACGGAAGAAAAGCCACTAAGACTGCGACGGTGTTTCAGCTTGGAGAGCAAACACCGGGCCTTTCAACTTTCAACAGCCTGAGCGCCTCAGAAAACTAGAGATCACGCCAGTTGACACTCCTCTATTGACTATTAACAAACTAAATATGCATACAAATATGCATACATTTATATTAATAAAAATGCACTCAAAGTTAATAACTAGGAAGCTTGTGTATTAAAGTTGATCTTTTTGTGTATTTTGTAATCCTAATTATTCATAACTAGTCCATAAAGTCCTAATAAAGCATGCTTTTTAATATATTCAAATTAAAACTGAAAGTTGATTTAAAAGTGAAACTGTCCCGTTGACAATCATTATGCCTGTTCTCAAATCTGTAATCAAACACACATTAGATAACAGCCTATCATTAATCTTCTTCTAAAATCTAATCCGCAGATATATCTTCCTAGCCAAAATGCATCGCATAAATATTACGAATCCGTCTTAAATCCCCTGTATTTGAGCCCTTTAATGGGATTGGCGCCTTACGACTTTCTGATCAGATCTAGCCCCATATGGATCAAGTTGCAGGCAAAATGTTTGAAATTCCAACGTGAAGTCAGTTGAAAGTGCAAACAAGAGTTTAAAACCAGCTCATATCCTCATAAGTTTATCGACTTATCTCAGCCTATTTTACATTCTCTATTTCGTTTTAGCCCAGTAGTAACAATGTAATACAAATGGGTCAATAAATGAAGTTGTTGTTTTTTTTAATTTGCGAGACAAATTCGATCGCTGATTAGCTTGCATGAACAGTTCAAGTGCAAAGGGATAAGAAAGAAAGAAAGAAAGAAAGAAAGAAAGAAAGAAAGAAAGAAAGAAAGAAAGAAAGGAAAAGTGCCCGGTGGTAGCCTAATACCGTTGTGGTAACACGCAGCGGAAACATCTTAATCGTGATATATAGCCAATACACTTACGTCTGCGACAACGGTAGTCCTGTCGTGACCCGAGGTCTCCTGATTCAGCGTGTCTTCCAAGACGATTCGAATATTTTTCAAAGGAAACTTTTTCGGTCCAGAAATGACAAGACGCACATCCTTTCGAGCATGACACGACAATCCATCTAAACGCAGCCTACAAAACTCCGCAAAACTCTGGACAGAACGCTAGTTAGGCATTCCGTCGCTCCGTCGCTCACAAATCATTCAGAAAGTTCGCGCAAAGTTTGCGAGCCTGCTCAACTTTTTTGATCCATCGCTTTATATATCATTGAATCGACTTTTCGAACAACTCGGCTTTCGCCAACGAAAACATTTGTTTGGTGTTATAGTCACGAACAGAAGAATAAAAACCCATGCAGAGTTTCGACTGACGCTCGTACGGTAGACGTTCAGCTTTGAGATTCCCTGGCTGATCTGTTTTCAATCCGAGCCCCCTCCCTACCTCCCCCCACTTTGGCTTCTCGCTCCCTTCACTTCCCCAGTGAGTTCAACCATTTGCTACTCCAGATGGGCCGGGCTAGAGAACCCGACTGCGCGACACACAGAAAAGTTTGAAGTTTCATTGCGGGTTCAGTCGCTTTTGTATCGAAGCCTCATTTAGAATACAAATAATGTAGGTGCGTTGGTATATAACGCCAGGTCGGATCTATTTTTTATTTTTTTTGCATTCGTGGTTTTCCGTTATGTAGCTAAGCATCACTTCTGGAAATAGCATTTTCTGATATAGCATTATATGTAATAGGATAGCCTGCCAGCGGGCCATGCCCTACAGCCTGTATCATTAGTTCGTACGCATTTAGTCATTAAATGATATGAAACCTTTATGTTTTATGGACGCGGCTTGTCTGGTTTGAGTAGAAAGTTTAAATGCTAATGTGCGTTTTCCCCAAACTTGTAAAAAAAAAAAAGGTCCAGAAAAGTTTGACGTATTCTATCTCATGCATTTGGTTGTGTATATACAAAAACATCCAAGATCATATGAAAGCTAATATAAGACAAGTCACATTTCATCTGGTAGTCGAATCAGTAAGGCTCGGCAATATTTTTTACATTTTGGGTGAAAAATTACATTATAAAATTTGACAAAACTCAATGACAGTATACTGAGATGAATGTAAAGTTACTTCTGGGATCAGGGACGTGGGATAACGGATAACGTGACAGTTTTGCAGCTCTGGGGATATGCAACTGCCTGCATTCACGGGGCTTTTATCCGCGTGGTATAGATTTATCTGAAAATCGTCGCAATGTAATTTCTGGTGTCAGTATCATTATTTTTAAATTATGACAAATTTCCAGAAATCAAAAATTGATTAACACGAAAGGGCGCGTGTTGACAGCACACAATACGGACAATATAGAAAACTTTTCCGAAGTGGAGTCAGGACTCATACTCTTAAAAAGATTTATGTACGATTTTGTAATCAGGCATCATAACACTGAACAAAATGTAAAGGGAAATCAAGCTTGCTCAAACATTGAAAAATAGTTCGTCCCTTATTGACATCAGCGATGGAGAGTAGAATGTTACAGTAAAGGGCTGTGCAGGTACATGGTCCCAGTCTGGGCAAAATCAGGTGCTCCTCTGGATCAGTGTAACGGTGAAAGTTACTTTTAGGATGCTATGACAAACTATGTCACCATTCGCATCACGAGAAACTGTGATTTGCAGCTGTCAAGCAGAAGGTGAAAATGCCAGTGTAGCTTTAAGTCGGAGAAGCGGCACAATATTCAAATGATGATGATGATGATGATAATAATAATAATAATAAGTATTATTATTATTATTGTTATTAATAATAATTTTAGAGTATGATTTTCCTTGTAGGAATCTGCGAACAGTTCGGGATTGCGTGTATGTTTAGTTCATTCTGAGAAGTTATGCAAAAATATAAAAACATTTTTTTTCCCAGATGGGCCTATATTAAAAAGATAGCTTGGGTCATTGAAATCCACTAAAATACTAAAATCAGAATCTTGTCAAGAAGCAGAATAATTAAAATGTATTCTATTTCAAAACATGATGTGAGAAAGGTTGTTATATTTACAATCTAAAATAAAAAAAAACCAATATGAATATTCAAGAGTAGATGATTACACTATTTATTCGTTCTATAATTATTACAAATGGTCTTATTGCACTGCTTTTTTTTCCCCAGAAAGTTGCATGTTTAAATAATGAGATCTGACTGAAACCCAGACTCAAGCAGCTCTAGTGCCAGTTTCCAATGCCAGACAGCACCATCTAGGTGATGAAGACCAACTTGCAGTCCAGGCTAAACCTAAATTAAAAAAGCAATTTTGGAAGGGAACTGACTTGTAGGTGTATTTTATGTTAATTATTGGGTAAATTTATTGATGTTGTTCTGGGGATATGCAACTCTGCACTTTAAAAAAAAAGATTATACCATGTAGATGACCCTTTCACATATAATCTTTCAATATCAACGAGAACCACCAAATGCTGTATGTTTCATCTACACTGTTTATTAAAAGAAAAGTCAAGGAAACCACAGCTTTATTTATTTCCTAGAGTGTTGGCTGTTTTGGTGTTTTGTGCTTAAATACTGCAAACAAACAGTGCTGAATTAGCACTTGCAGTGTTGAATTTATTCTGTATTATTAATCTCTGTCCATCTGAATGCAGGACATTTTTGTTGGTCTGGATAGACTTTTTTTTATCAGACATGGGTGAATTACCCCTCTGCCATTCTGAAATCCTTGATTAAACCATTAAAAATCATGTGTGTGTGTGTGTGTGTGTGTGTGTGTGTGTGTGTGTGTGTGTGTGTGTGTGTGTGTGTGTGTGCGACAATCACATATCCAGTGTTCTGATGGTCAAGAGTGCAGGTTAAGTGTCATGTTGAATATCTCCCTTTGCCATGTACTGTCAGACATTATACCTTAACCCTTTCTCTTGTGGGTTTCCAATCTTTTTTGTGTATGTATCAGTCTATCTACTCCTTCTAACCCAATACTTTGCTCTACACCTTTTCCCACATAGCACAACTGATAACTGATAGAGAAGATATTATTATCATTTTATTATATGTAAATCAGACTAACACTACCAACCTATAGTAGACCTCATCATTTTTCCAGAACCGCTATCTATGGAAGCAATCACCAAAATCTCACAAAATAAGAACTCTGCAAGTCTCAATGTGATAACAATGTTCTAACATTTCAGGACATGAAGAGACAGAATCAATACAATGAATTGAGGGTGTAACTATAAATAGAGTATAACAAGAGTATAACTGAGAATCAAAAGAATAGGAAGGAATTAGAGGAATTAAAAAAGCATTTTACCATCAACAGACAGGGCATACCAAACACACGGCGTATATGCCATGACATTGTCACTCTTGCTGTAGCTGTTTCTAGCTGTTCTAATTTATTTATCAGAACTGATACAAAATATATGTTTTTATATAATAAAAGTTATTAAAGCTTCGTGGAACATCAAAATGTCCGTAAGGATGGGGTGGTTTCCTACATATAACAAAAATGTGCTGTTTGTCCTTAGCGATGGCTCCCCCTAGTGTTCAAGATTGTGTGGTGCCAGCGCTCTCTTTCTTTTGGACATTTTCTGTGATTCTAAAATTCTCAGATGCTTTAGTGTGGTTTTGTGCTTATAAGTCCAGCAAAAAGTCTTTAGTGAATTTATTGCAATACTGTGAACCATTAAGAAGAGAGACTATTTAGTTCTATTTGCTTTGTTCCCAACCCCACATTTTATCTCTGTGATGAGTGCCTGACTCTCTTCCAGGAAATTTTTTGCTCCTTTCTGGAGATTTTAGAGTGGAGCCTGATCTGCATGTCTTGTTTTCTGTGTGTCTTGGAATGTCTGAGATACACTTTCAAGGCCTTTGCAACTACAGTTACTGGCCTCTTTATTAGACACATGTACATTGTAAGTGCATTTTATGAATGTACGCTTACACACTGCAGTTGGTGGCATGTTCAATTCATTAGCCACTGTCTACGCTGCCCATCACTGGTCAGTTTCTGATCACAGGACTGCTGCTGACGTAGTACTATTCCAGTGGTAGACTGTGCTCAACACTGATATCGTAGTGACATGGTTTGAACGTTGAGCTGGTATTTATTGGGCACAGCGCTGTTGCAGTGTTGAGGGGATTGTCCATCAGTAAAGCCTCCAGCCAGAAATGTACATCTGATGAAGTCCTTTATGGTAACAGGCCGGTTGTAGACTGTTACAATATACCTATGAAGTGTTTCTAATAAGGGTGCTCAGTGTCTTTTGAGTACATTTCAGCTTGGTTTTTTAGATTCAGATGGAAGTTTTAGATCAAGAAGGGATGTTTCAGATGGCTTGATCTCCAGAAGTAACAGTGGGCAGCATTGCTGTAGGTCTGCTGGGCTAATCCCAGAACTATGGCCTACTGGGCCGATCCCAGAACTATGGCCTACCGGGCTTATCCCAAAACTCTGGCCTGCCGGGCTGACCCGAGAACTCTTCCTCTAGCTCTGGGTCAACAATCCTCGCCAGCTTTTTTTTTTTTTCCCCTGGTAACTTTATCCTTTGCGCACATGCTGGAAGACCTTTCACCTCGCAATATCCGCAGTATTCTCAGGAGGGCCAGCGCTCTTCTCCAACGCGGATTTGAGTCAGCTGCAGCGCGCACATGATGAACACCTCGTTCTGTCATCGCCCCCGGCAACCTCTCCTCTACTTCTCAAATGAGTCGGCACCCGAGACGCCGCGGCTAATGCACTGCAAAGCCGCTTGCGGAGCGACAGAGGGAGGTAATGTATCGGTACGCTCTCTCCCGGGTGGGGAGGGGATGACTTCACAGTGAAGGCATGAGACGGAAGGGAGCCATGTGCATAGGACATGAGGAATGGGTTACAGAGCTGTGAAACTCCCTCCACTTAAAGCGCCTACACATCTATGGAACGGCTGGATTATGAGTGTCTGGAAAAATTGGACAGAAATGTCCAGACTCTGATTAAATCAGGAATGTAGACAATATTTATGGAGACAACTCGTCCCAATCACCACCCATAAAATCACCCAGCTCATTCAATCCACAATTAATTATTATTATTATTATTATTATTATTATTATTATTATTATTATTATTATTTATTAACTGAAGAGAGCATGGCTCGGAAGCCTTTGTAGGATATGAAATGTCACTAATACACATATCATCCAAAAAATGCTATCTGCTAAGTGAGGTACAGCACTGTGTATAACGGGTGCACGGAGGGAACGAGGCGTGACAAAAGACGTACAGCGGCGAACTGGACGAAAGAAAAGCGAAAGAAAAGCGAAAGAAAAGCACTGCAGCATCGGTAAACACCCCGGGCGTTTAGCTCGCACCAACGAGGGAAGACGAGTGTCGGCGAGAGAGGGCCCCGTGAAGGAAGGGCGTCGCCACCGGGGCTTCGGGAGACGTGGTGTCCCGCACGGCGCTACCCGTACCCCGGGACACCCGCTGCTTTGTCACAACAAATTTGGCGGTTGTTGTGTTACTATGTTTATCCCTCCATAATCCGTTTGTGTTTCTTTGATCGAGTGTCGGTCATTATCGTTACATTCGATTGCTTTTCTTTCTCCAGTTGCTGTACTTTTATGTTCGGCTTCGTTTTCATTTGTTTCATTAAATTCTTCAGCTGGAGACTCGTAACACCGTGCTACTCGATGAACGCATTTATACATCTCAGAGAGTCACATGTCCATTATTTATTTTAGTTAGCTTTATTTGATGTATTGATATAAATAAAGCCCCGTGGTAAATATGAATGACTTACATTTACAGTAGCTTTATTGTAAATAAGATAAAATGATTAATCAAAACCATAATAATCAAATCCATAATAAAAGCAAAATATAAACTCATTATAAACTCAAGTATAATTAACATAATTTAGCAGCAAGACAAACTGTACTAAAAGTCCTTTTCACACGCGCCAGACTAAGCCCTTTCCAAACCGTTCAACAACAGAACTTCAGGGCTCGTTCCGGCTTGTAGTGAGGAGGGTTCTTGAGGTCCATCCCTGTGGAATTATGGTTCAGAGTTTGCTTTGTTCACTCGCACCTGATTCAGCTCAGCGAGTAATTATCGAGCGCTATTGAGCTGTAGTTGAGACAGGTGTGCAACAGTGGGAGAACAGGAAGCCGTCGGGACGTGACCCTCCGGCCCTGCAGTTCAGGAACCCTGATAAAGGTAGCGGGAACATGAGGAGGTGCAGAACCTTGACCCTGGATATCGGCCCTCCTGCTCAGTTTACACACAGCCTTAACACAGCTGGCAATAATATCTGGCTCAGGCGAAACTCGAAGAGCACCTGTGTAAGATTGGTACATTAGTGCCAGAGATTCTTCCACCATGTGATAGCATTTATCTAGTGAGTTAACTTGACCTCTCTCTTTTTCCGCCTGTTTGTTTCTCGGTGCCTGGCTGCAGACAGACATAGAGGACCTTCTACTGCTGGAAGGCAGAGGCCCTGTGTCCCCGGTCACAGGCGGCTAATGTGCTGGTGTCATCGCCCCTCCCTGTACCAGTGGCTCTCCGACAGTGCTGGGTTGGTAGCCCCTGCAGACTGTCATGTTGTTCAGACTGTTATGCCCTTCGGGGACCTCTGGTTCAGGTGACAAACGGCTTAGTACTTACCTGGCAAGAAGCACGTGTGTAAGAGTGATAAAAGCACAAACGCGGTGTCTTTTACAGCGAGAATCTTTCTTTGCTAGGATTTTGGATTTTGTTCCGGCTTCAGCCTGAGCTTGGCTGAAGAGGCGACTTTGTTGAGGCCGGGGAGAAGAAGGGTCGTGGCAGTTCGCCACGGGGCACACACGCAACCTGGGGTGTGTCTACTGCGGGTGCCGACGTGGCGGAGTTTCCCGGGTCAGAGAGGTGGAGAAAGGGATTTGGGAGTGGCAACATAGACGAGGCCCTGCCGGGTGGGAGCAGCTGGGTGGAGGCTGGCGGATCTTCCACCCTACACGTGGAGGCCTGAGAGGACCCTTGAGGGGAGGGAGCTTAAATCCTATGACTTCACTAAAGAGTGTGATTGTTCCACAACCCACGCCCCCGAAAGCTAGGCTGCTCCGAAGTACACCAGGAATGTTCATTTGAAATGTAATGCAATAATCTTACTGCAGAGGGCATCACTTGCACATAATCCAAAATAAGGATTTTTACCTTGCAGTTAAGTTAGCACAGATTTAATTCAAGCCATCAAAACACCACCAACTAGGCTAACACACTTTAATAATTGATTCTAAACTTTGTTTTGAAAATACAGGCATGATATTGTACTAAACAATTCAAAACAAGCGCAAATCCTGTTTGCTGCAGAGAGGATTTTATTTCTGGACGTCTAGGTTAAACCTGCAGTATCTAACCAGCATTTGTTAGCATAATTTTGGGGAAAAGGCCTCACAAAAGAGGCTTAAAAAGCCTTCCGGGCCTTTTTACTAGAGGGGTTAGCAACAAATAAGGGTCATTGTCAGGGGATGGTTCATTTTAACTGCACCTTCAGAGAGCTCACCAGGCGTCAGGGTCAATAGGTGGACCACTAGTCTTTCATCTTGTGCCCTAGAACTGAAGCACTGCGCTGGGTTCCCTGTAAAACTACAGAGAATATATCTGATATAGCATGCATAAGCATGTGGCTAAATGTTGTGAGCACAGATTCGACATTTGGAATTGGTGATACTTTCATCTGTAATAACCCTCAATTACTGGTATTGATTACTGGTACTCAAAACATCTGATGTAACATGTCATTCTGTCTCTTTGTCTCTCTGTTATGTGTTTTATTTCTTATTATGTGTGATGCTGATTATCTGTTTTCTTGTGCACTCTGAAGCAATTTCCTAACAACTAAGTTGTATGGCAATAAACTATTGAATCTTTAATATTAAAAAAGAGTCATTAGAAGCCATTTGAAAAGAAGGAGGATTTTCAATACAAGAATTTATTGTTTTCAAATAGTGTAGACTACTTTGGATTTATAAATGAACACTAGGGGACAGTAGAGGGCTACAGTACGCATCCTGGTCATTCTCACAGTAGTACTCTGAAAGACTTTGAACTTGACCGTCCAAGGGACCAAAATCTATTTGTTGGAGGGAAAAAGCCCCCTTTGCCATGTATTTGGAATCATACATTTCTATTTGCTCTAAATGAAAACTCTTTAAGTCCAGTACCGTAGGACACATCCTCTTAGCCCATCCCAAAGGGCACATCGTTTACGAGGGATTGCTGGCCCTAGTTTGAATAAGCACCTTAAATCTGTCTGTCAGAAAGACACCCATAGACCAAGTCCAAAAGAGAGAACAGCAGTAAGAGTTTATAAGGTGGTGAAGACTGGATCAAAACCACTGGAGGATCTTCCTCTGTGATGCCCCTTTTCCGGTCTGTACACAGGTAGCCTGTTGCCCAGTTTCAACCTCTCCTGGCCTGTCGGAGTTTCAGGGCTTCGCAGATAAACACAGACCTGGTTCTGCTCTCACCTAAATAGGTGGCTTTGTTTCCCTGCAGAGAGCGTGCTGTTTTCAAGACCCCTATGACTAAACAAATTGGAGCCTGACCTCTTGCTCCAGTGTACTTACCCATGACAGGTGCATAAATTACAGCGCACGCAGCCTGTCCCACCCTGTCCATTACGAGCCTGCCTCTCTGGGCCTCTTTGTGAAGTGTTTCTAGACGTGAAGGGCCGTGACCCTCTGACCCCCTCCTCTCG
>NC_137499.1:4415000-4427500 GCF_041902795.1 Electrophorus electricus | reverse complement strand
GAGCTCCTGCCCGTAAACAGGGCCCTGGGGGGTGGCGCTGCCGCTGCCTGTAAACCATGCGCTCCTCGCCGGACATGTTTGCGTGTCTGCGGTCTCCGTCCACTTCCCGTGGTCCAGTCATCAGGAAGAGGCTCACCGGATGGAGCCGTGGACCCTCCCAGAGGCCCGGGAGGCACGGCGGGGACTCGGACCGCCCGTCATGGAGCGCAGGGCCTGGCTGTCATGATGTTGACACTAGAGTGACGGATCGCTTCCCCCTGCCGAGCCTTTAAAGGGAGTGAGAGGAGCGGGCCAATAGCGCTGGCGGTGTTCCGTGCGGGATATGAATGAGAGAGATAAGAATGCGAGGGATGCAGACCACTCTGCTGCACGGCTGCTCTATAAACACGGTGGGGGTGAAAGAGCCACATGAACACGGTGAGGCCTCTATCTCTTTGGCATACCTCTGCACTCGTCACGTCTGGTGGACGGACGCACATCAGTTCATAAAAGGTAGCACAAAAACATCATACGTTGACTTCTTCTCTTCGCTTCTCATCTTTCCGCACCTCTCCGTTTCTCTTCTCTTCTCTTACGTCTGTCGACATTCCTGTCATTGTTGGTCGTCATGTAGCACCTCTTAAACTGCACACTCAGTGGTCAGGCAGCAGGCCTAAATTTCAACATCTACTTAACAACTTAATGGTGCTTTAAATTTTCACTCTCATACACACACACACACACACACACACACACACACACACACAAACATGCATCAAATCATTTTTAAGGACACATTGACAATAGCACACAAACATATTGACTGAAAACTGTAAACAGGCCATGGGACACTGTGTGTGTGTATATGTGTGTGTGTGTGTGTGTGTGTGGTGTAGGACTGTTTTACTGAGAGATCATAGTGTGCTGATGTTAAGGTGTTGCCTCACTAGACAGATGACTGCAATGGGTGGTGCAGCAGGTCAAACCAAAGTTGATGAACCCTTCCTCCTCTTATGTAACCTGTGTTTATGAACCTTCTTGGTGTTCTGGAAGGAGGTCTTTGGTTTAGATAAGCACACATTGTGGAGACATGAATATTGCCTTCCAGAACAGATTTGTTGACAAGAGCCACAGTTGGAGAATTGCATATTGGGAACACTACGAACTCAAAGTTGCAAAACTCTGACTAGACACTGCTTTCATGCCAGCAAGAGGGTTCACCATAAGAAAGCCTTCTGATAGTTCACCTCCACGAGGGTTTGGACTTTGGTTTGAGTCGGTTCAACTCCACAGAAGTGTTCCCAGAAGTTTTATATGAGTATACTATATCCAGATATGGTGTGGATATGCGATGGTCATTGATGCTTCCAGAGTATATGGGATAATGAGTGAAAATGACCACTTTGTTAGGGTTGAGGGCTTTTTGGAACAAAATCTGGTAACCCCTGTCAGAATGCCCAACCTTGGTCATAGGAAATGATCCAAAATGCTCCCCCATACCTAGAAAAACTGCTTACCTATGAAGGAAACGTATGCAGTTGATTTTAATGCAATATTGTTAGTATTATGGATTTAATGTGACTGTAATGTCAAGTGGCATAAGCTGCTGGGTGCAAGACTAGCAGAACGCGTCGCCTGTTCTTTAGCTGCTGATCTACCCTCAGTAAATCTGAAGCACCACCCAAGTCTGGCCTCAGTGACCTTTCAGCAGCAGCACAGTGGTGCGAATGAACAAGTAGTGCGCACCAACATGTAGGTCCTTAAAGGAAATACCTAGCATCCATGAAAGAAAGCTACTGTTAGTCTACCAAAAGAGCAAACACTTTGTCTTCTGCTAGAACGTTCACGATGCAAACACTAAATACACACCATAAAGTGTAAAGATATCATTATATTAAAAAAAAGAGTTTACTGCCTGCAGTAGAAAAAAGTTCATAAGATCTTAATCTCATCCTCATGCCAATCCAAATATTTATTCTGTTCTGACTAGGAAGACACCTGGGTCAGGTAACAAGGGACTCTGCTTGCTTTTATTTAGGAGTTGTAGATGGATGGGTAGCTAGAAAACCTGGCCTGGCTGTTTTGTGACCCTCTGGTCTGCTTCATTCAACTTCAATCATAGCTTGGTTTCAGTTGGTTGCTTGAAGAATTATGTTGGGCATTACATATGTGCTTCAGATGAGATAACAGTAAACATGTGAATTCAAACTTGGACTGCATGGGCTAGCAAGCATGTCCACCTCTTCACACCATTCGTCTGTACACATGCTCAGATGCACATGCACACTTCCATGTATCGTATTTCATCTTCCAACCCTACCGTCTGTAGATCTGCGTTTGTGGTTTTCCCTGCTCTGCTAGCAGTGAAGGCCCACGTGAATGTGAGTTTGGTCTCACAGCGCGGCAGAGTAATGTATTTAATCATCCGATCCGAAGTCCCGGAGCAAACAGCAACGGCAGAAGGTTTCCAACAGCCCACGTTAAAAACAAGGCAGTTTGAACATTCTCCACCTTCTCCATTTGGACATTTTGTCATAAAACTGTGGGCTTTAGTCAACTTAGACATTGGTTATCATACATGGATATTTGACCAGCTTTATTATGCAATTCTTTCTCTCTCTCTCTCTCGCTCTCTCTCTCGCTCTCACTCCTCTCTTTCAGGCCATCGTTCCTAATCAGTGTGGACAGAGAGAGAGAGTAGGCTCTTCACTGGTGTGAGCGATTGCTGAAGCAGATACAATTAGGGTCCCGTTAGGGATCAGAGCACTGCGGCTCTTACCCTGCTCCTTGCCATTGCCTACGTCTCATTAACAAGAGACCTTCTGCCTCCACCCCTGTGTGCACCACCTGGGGGGGGGGGAAGCCCTGCTCTCCCTTTAAATATACTCAGGCCCTGCACCCTCCCAGCACCCGAGCCTAATGAAACGTCGGTTTTAGCACATTCCCTGCCGCCAGTTTTATATGCGCTGGACCATATGGTGCTCATTAGACAAATAAGGGCAGTGGGGCTGATTTTCGCGGCTGGGGGTGGAGGATGGGTGGGTGCCGGGGGTAGCAGAATGAGGCGACATGGCGTTCACACTTTTATGCTCTGGAAGAAGAGGAATATTCAAAATATCAAAGAAACAAAGACACATCTCATCTGTGGTATAGCCCGCCAGTTTGGTGCGACCTAGATAAACTTAAGTATCGTTCTCAGTTCATAATTATTACAAATACACATGCAGTGACTGCATCTCTTTTCTAACTTTCTTTCTTCCTTAATTTCCTTCTTAACATAATTTCCATATCTTAAAAAAGGGGAGGGTTTATTAGAAGTTAGCCTGCAGCCAAATTCTGTCCCCTGCTTTCTTCAGTCCACGTGCTTTTCCAGGCCTCAGAAACATGTGATCTTTGCATAACCACGTGATCCTCGCACTTCTGGACATCAGATGTCAGTCAAAAGCTTTAAAGTTCAACCCCGAACCTCAGAGAGACTAATAATCTTCCTCTGAGATCATTACGGAGTTTGATGTTTGCTATGATAATTAGCACCGCTGGTTTCATTCTTCTTGACCCTGCAGGTGTGACATCTGTCCTCAACCTACGGAGTGAATCATGTCATGTTTGTACGGCTGTACCGATACCTTTATGTGGCTAAAATGACGCTCTCATCAAATATGACGGAACAGGCCAAGACTCGTCGGCTGCAATGCTGGGTATTTTTCTCTCTTTTCTTTTTTGTGTGGGTGCATATGTGTTTGCGTGAAACCTCTTATATCTCACACCGGTCACAGTGACAGAAGAATGCCGGATTTGAATTGAGCAGACAGGAGCGGAACGTTCAAGATTCTCAGATTGTCCACTGCAAATGATCACAATGTGTTTGAAGCTGCCCACTTGAGTTTCATCTTATCACTCCATCATTGTTTCGTAAGATTCGGTGCCTCTGTGGCCATTTTCTGGGAAGGAGGGAAGTGGGTGACCAAGCATACTTACGTGCGTTGGACATGGGGGGGAGAAAGGGGTTGGGGATATTCTGAGTGCCCTAAGCGTCATTTTCTATGGACCTCAAGACAAAAGAACCCATGCTCAAGGAACCTACATTGCAGTTCAAAAGAACCACATTCAATAAACCCCCATTACAGAAAAAAAAAAAACAAAAAAGAGAGACATTTACAGTCTAAGTGTTTTTGCACAGCGGACGATCCCCTTAGAATGGTAATAACCTGCAAAGCCCTTTAGGGAAAGCTGTCCTATGCCATTATAGAAGATGAGTAGTCCCTTTGTATGCACAGTGACTACAGAAAATGGCTGAGCTGAAATCTAGCCGTCTTAGTCTGTAGTGCTAAAGACTCTGCTAAAACACCATGAAGTTCTTGTGTTGTATTCCATGCTTATCTGATCATCTGTTGAGCCAGGAATTCTCACTCTGCTCTTTTGTGTGTAAACAGCTGATGGGAAAAGCATGACATTAGAAACAGATTAGAATTGGACCGCTGCTCGACCTACTGACCTACTCTTGCCAAAGGGGTGGGGGTGGGGGTAGGGTTTGGTGGTGGGATCGAGGGGGCAGTTGTATTTCTCTAGGAGAATGGTAGTCGCTCTGTATTTGAATGTTTACTATCATGTTTACGTGCTAGAAAGTTGCTGTTCCTTCTCAAATTGAGCAATTTGCAAAACTCCTACAAATAGCTCTGGGGGGCTACAAAAGAATGTTCTAGAATCAACCCAAGAACAACATATTACTGTAAGTAACCTGGTCACTTTGTTTACGAAAAATATTTCTCATGTGATAATTACATTTACAGCATTTGGCAGACACTCTTATCCTGGGAGACCTACAAAAGTTCTTTGTCATTTACTCATAGAATGTATCCTAGTCAGTACAGTAGGTTCATTTCCGATTATCTGACGATGCGATGGTTTGAACTGCTAGGTTAAGTCACGCTGGCAGATCTGGGGTTTGGCTTCTGTGAAACTGTCACCTGAGCTACGCCGCAGTAAAAACGCTCCTGACCAGACGCACAGCCTCTCCACCAAGTGCCATTAGCACGAGACCTCAAAGCAGCCACCAAACTGGACCTGGCTGATCCCATGCATCACCCCCCACCTTGTCTGCGTGTGTGTGTGTGTGTTGGGATTTGTGTGCGGGAAATGAACTAAAGCTGTGCGTGAGTTAACGGAGGGTTTTTGCCTTTCATCGGCTGAGCCGCTTCGCTGGCGCGTTGACTTTGATTATAGAGAGGCTTTTCCGCAGGGAGTCCCAGCGCTGCAGTAAAACACGTTTGGGGTTTGGGCTGCTGAACCACGCTTGAACCGGTGCCCCAGCAGGGTCCATGCGACATCTAAATCTTTTTCTCAGAACTTTCTTCTTTTGAATGAAACATCCTGTAGCTTAAAGCACACAGGATTTAGATGCAGGTAGCACATGTGGACTCGTCTTGCATACTGCGGTATAAGATGGATTTATTGATGTTGGGCATGAGTGTCAGAATTCTTGTGTACTAAAATTCATTCTGAAACATTTTTCTTGTCAGTGACACACCTATTATTGACAAATCTTTTGTGTGTGCCTGTATCATCTCTTGACAAATTGGTTATGAAAGAAGCCTAGCAAGTCTAGTAATATGTCCAGTGCTTTGTAGCATTATGACCATACTGGCACTTATACACTTGGGTACACTTTCTCTGACAGCTTAATAGTTTCCTTAGACTCTGACGTAAAATACTAGCTAAAGATTACTTCTATAAATACAAGAAAGGACTTCTGTAAGTTACTCTGGACAAGTGTCTGCTAAATTCTGTAAATGTAAGATTATTTAATCTTATTTAAGATTATTTTATATGTGTGTCAGGAAAGTGAGAATAGTGATGCTGCAAATTTTTAATTGAATTCTAGTTTCCATACAGGAAATCAATACTAACCAGTAATATGGACTTAACCTGATTTCTCCCTCTTAATTAAATCAGAGACAATTGGCTATTAACTTCTCTTTTATTAAACTACCGCTCTTGTGATGGTATACTTCAGTGAGATTGTTTATTTGGAATATAATAGGTTGAAGATAATGAATTATAATGGTTGCTGGCAAAAATGAATCTCACTTTTATTTTTTTGCGTATAATGAATTATCCTGGTCACCAAACCTTCATTAATGCTATTCATCTGATAACCATGCCGTCCCAATACATCCCAGTTCTTCAAGAGGAAGGCCGCCCTCATGTGTAAAAGACAGTATGAATCACAAATTTCTTGGTGCTCAATAGTTCAATCAATCACCTCTTCACCTTATCACTACCCCTACTTTGGTTAATTAGTTTAAGTGAATTGATTGAGTTTTAAGAGTGTTATTTTCAGGCATATGCAGTGAAAGCCCGTGCTGTGGAACACACTGCGTTGGCGGCTGGCACGTCTGATCCTCACAGTTGGTCCGCAAATTGGGTTGATCTGGGCTAATAAAGCTGATTAGCACTTAGAGCCGCTAACCTGTCCCAGGTGCTGAGACCCGATCACAGCACTCGTTCAGCCAGCCTTTACTAAGCGCCCAAGCCCACAGTCACCTCGTCACTCAGACGCTTCCTACTTCTCGGGGCCCTATTTTACGTTCCCGTTACTTTAACGACCCAGGATGACATTTACTCTTTTTTTTTTAATGGAAAAAAGGAGAGGAAAAAAAAGAATGCTCTGGTTTCTCGGGCGTGATGTAGATCCACTTCTCAGCCTGGTTAGAAAAAAACAAAACTCGCCTTTGGCTTCAGTAGGGGGTGAGGGCAACTGTCTGCCCCTGTGGAGGCATCTTGACGTGCTGTCATGGGCCAACAAAACCCCAGCATGCAGAGCATGGGGAAGCAGAGGGCCTGTGACGACAGGGCAGAGTAAACACCTACGGAGCAGCAGAATGCTGAGCACTGGGCAGCACTCTGCAGTGTCAAAGAAGCCTCCAGCCACACAGCCCCCAGGCAGCTGTGCAAAAAATAAACTCTGCTCTTCTTTCTCTAAAAGCTCTTTGCGATCGGATATCACAATATGAAAAGCGTAAAGCTGCTCAGCTCTTTAAGGTCTATATGATAATAGTGTTATTTTGTTGGGGGGATTAAGGGTAACTGTAGAAGGGAGCTGAGACAGGGGGGAAGGACTGAGCTTTTAACACCAGTAATGGCTGTACGGGAGCTTTGAAAGGGCAGGGCGCAGTAAACGTTAACAGCCATGCGAGGAAATGGAAAAGATTTTATTACCATTAACAGCACTACAGAGTCAATGGGGGTCCACTGTGGGAGTGAAGGCAAGCCAGAGGGGACGTTGCACAAGCGTCAATAGCCTTTGAAATGCAGGAACTACTGTTTCACCTTCATAGACATAATGGCAGACTTCGGAGGCTTCTTGCATGTTCGTTTCTTGTTTGCTTTTTTGCTGTGCAAAAAAGAAGGAGGATGCAAAAGATATTAACAGAAATATAGCATACAGCTGCATATGCCTCAGTCGAAGGTTAAATATAGCCATGTCTTTTTGGTTGGATGATGATGTCAGATTTTGCGTTGCGTCAAAGTCATCCCTGAAGTAAGCATGGGTTTTGAGTCATAGTGGATGAACAATCAGACTGATACTTAATGAAATAATACCCTGTACCTGAGTGCTGTACTTGGCCCTCAGTTCTGCTAAATTGATGTCTTGTCAAGAGTAAATCGTGTCCTGGAGCGAACTATAATGCAAAGGCAGGTATCTGGTATCTGGGCTTCAGAGCTGCAACCCCTCATCCACAGAGCGTTCCATTGTTGACTGTCCCACCGGTCTCAAAGCAGCCACAGATACAGTTAAAAGCCGCAGCCAGAGAAAGTGATTAAATTTCTCTGTATCAATCGTTCCATCACAAAGTGTTCAATTGTGTGCCCCTGAGGCTCCCACAATGGACAAAGCTCCTCACAGTCAGACTGCATGTGGTAGAAAAGGTGTCTAGTGCCCTGTTTTTGTTACTTACTCTCTAGCCTGTGAAAGCAATCTTACATCAAAGGAAAGCTGTGCAGGTAACACAATGCCACATCAGTGCCATTATGATGGCATGCTGTGTGTGTGTGTGTGTGCGTGTGTGTTTCCTTATCATGATGTAACATGTCTTTGTATGTCCTCTCGAATCAAATGACCCTTTGTGTGTGTGTGACCCTAAAAATCCACTCACTATGACTCAGTACATGCCACAGAATTCCGTGTTTGTAGATGAAAGATTTTCCCCTTCTCTCCTTCGAACACAAAGCTTCCAGTAATCACTTCAGAGACAATCTTGACATTACAGAGACATCTGCGTTGTGTGTGTGTGTGTGTGTGTGTGTGTGTGTGTGTTTTCAGTGGGTCCAGACTGCTGAAAGGACCCAGGGCTGGTTTTTGTGGCTTTCTTTTAACCTGCTTTAACATGCATGGTGCCACATGTGTTCCAGGGCTGAGTTGTAGAAGAAATCCAGTGTTGAAAGTTAAAAGTGCATCTGAATCTCCCTGGAATCTTCCTGACATTTATTAAAAATTCCCATTTATATTCAGTATTTCAGTGGAAATGCAACATGAAAATTGAGAAGTAGCAGGTTAAAAGCTGTATGGACCGGGGAATATCATTCTCATCAATTTTAATATGTGCTTTCTTACCTTCTGCTGGTGATCTGTCTGTGTTCTAAAGTTTATCTTGCATTGTTTGATCCTGGTGGATTTATAATGTAGTCTGTAAGTAATTTATGTCCTTTTGCTCCTTAGATTTTGAGATTTGCTTTATTTAATATGTTAATAATTTATTTAATCTCTTGTGTTCAAAGCATTTTTTGTCCCAAAAATAATTAGTGTAAATAGTGGATAATACTGTATAATGTGTGCAATTATATCAGTTCAGCGCAAAACTATGACAGATCACTAGTCATATTTGACCACTGCTAATTTCTGGTAGAGAGAGAGAAGACAGCAGTTAAGATAAACTGTGGTAAGGAAATTCCCTTGGAAGACAAGGTATGTGGTTAAACCTTTCATGACATGTCTCAAAAATACCCACAAAATCACGGCCCACACAGAATGAATGGCCTGCAAGATCATGTAGCGATGATGCATACACAAAACACTGGGAAATGGCTTCTTTTTTCCACCTGCCAGTCTGAGACAGGTCCCACTAATAGAGCCAAACTCTACACTTGGACAAAGCAATGCCTCAGGCGTTCAAGCTGTTCCTGCACTCAAACAAGTTCTATTTTTAAACCAAAACAAAGCCATTCAAGAAATACATGGGGCAGAGGTGTCGTATAGTCACTAAAGTTTGCCAGACATGATGCGCTGTTTTGTGAATCACAGGTGTACCCATCTTAGACATTTAACATGTGTTTAACAGCAACTAGAAGGGAAAAAATGAAATGTCATGTAACAGTGTCCCAGACAAGAGTGACATTCGCTCTGTTTGCCGTGGATATGTCCGAAACATAAAACTTCCCATTCTGCCTCAAATAATCTATTGCTGGAAAGAGTCTCCCATCTGCCTAAACCTAGCAGCATAAATGTTTATGCAACATTATCTTGCAATAAAAGCAAAATGCAGATGCAGTTAGGTTGTCATAATCTTATGGAGCTGCTTCATTTGAAATGCGTGTCATGCATGCTGTAACACTGCAAACTATTTGACAGCAGCCTGGTTTGAGCCAATCGACCAAATCTCATACCCAGTTTTCCATGAATGAGTACATTTCAAATCACTAGCTGCATGGAAATCGCAGATTTTGTCATTGAAGGAAAACAAACAACATTTTCCAAACACGTTATCTACATAAAACTGTCTTAACTGTGTAGGGACATGCAGGACGTATCTATATAGCACTTTAGAATCATCCTGTTTACAAACAGGCTGCTTTGCTACTGATATTGCAGGACAAAGGACTGATATTGCTCTGCCAAATCGGATATCCATCCTACAAGGATATCCATCCTACCCTCCTAATCAGGATTTGGCAGCGCTAGCCTGGCATAGATAAATTCCAAGACTCCATGAATAATTACTATGGGATAAGATTTTAATGGCTTAATGCTGTGACCATCAATCTCATAAAAAGGGTTTCTTTCTCCTGTTTTTGTTAGCAAGCTCACTCCTGAAGGGCTGCTGCTTGATTCATCCCCTAAATGTTACAGAATGACTGGTCCTGTTTCAGACTGACATTTTAATTCATCAACGTATATTGTGACATTTTTATAAAGCCAATGACATCATTAAAGTAGTTATATTGTGCAGAGATATTTCTTAAATAAACATCTACAGAAGACTGACTCCTAGATGTGTGTAATTATACTCAGTACAGGTGTTTAATTACACAGTGCTTTACACAGTACAATGCAATATAAATACAGATGAATCCCACTTTGACATGCAAGCAATGTAGTAGCTCATCTAGTAGATCCAGTCAAGGCAGGTGCTAATAAAACCAAGGTCAGGGGTTCAGTTCCCTTGGAGTATGTCCGCGTGTGTATACACACACACACAGACACACTTAGCAATACTGGTAAATATGTAAGTTGCTCTGGTTAAGAGTGTCTGCCGAACACTGTCTGCCGGCACATTGCTTGAAGAAGCTGATTTTTCTCAAGTATAGATAGCAGAACTAAGACTCTAATCACAGGTAAATTGTAAACAAATCCACGTTTGTCTCCGGGAAGCTCCACGGGTGAACCCCTCCCCCAACACGCAGGCATGAGCACACAAATCCTCTCATTCTGATTCAGGGTTTCAGTCCATCAGCAGATTTTGGGATGCTCTGACAGATCGAACAGCAAGGGCAATCTGTTCCTTCAAGATCTGTTTTCCTCATCCTTAAATATTACCCTGCAGACTGTGGGATGGATGGATTACTGGAGAAATGCAATTCAGTGGCAAGTTGTTAAGCCTTAGCTTCGTGAGCCATTCTCTGATCTATTATTCTAATTTGGGATAAAGGAAGTGGTGAAGATAAATCCCAGCTGATGGAAATCCAGAGTTTGGAGGTAAAATTGCCCCATGCCCATACACAAAGATTTGAAGCAACAAGACACAAAATGCTGCAGAATCTTTGATCACATTGCAGTTAGTAGTATGCCTCTTAACCTCAACATTAACCAAAAATACTGTTGTAAATTTTCATCAGAAAGTACAAACCCAGAAGGAACAAATTGACAATCAATATAATGACATAACCCAGCAGAGATGTTCATAGATGATTTCATAAGATTGCTTTTGTGATGTCATCCATGAATTCAAGCAAAGTGGAAAAATGACAAGCAAACTGAAAAAACTCTTTTAAGGTATTTTTTTGTGGCCCTTTTTTACTTGTTCTGTAGATAAGGCCTAAACTTTTCAACTAAATAGATCCTTGTTATCATTCCTGCCCATATAGTTACTGAGATGATAAGAAGTGAAAACTCATCCACTCAAGCAACTCTTGTGCTCCTCTTCCATGTGTTTCTCATATTGTATCAACTGTCATAAATTCCACATCCAGCAGTAATGATGTTGGTTTCTCATATCATGTCCAAGAATGCTGCGCTAAAGCCCAGAATTTGCGTATATTTTTGAAGTATAAACTCTTTACTTATTATCTATCACTTATTGTTAGGATCCCATATGTTTTTGTCAAGGCTGTAGAACATGCAGGAAAAGAACATGGATTAGGAGTCTCCAACTGATGAGATGAATGAAACTAATAAAACAAAACTGAACATAAATGTGCCCAAATATCAATTAAAGAAAGCCAACGTAACTTAAATGACCCAAAATTGGTTATAACAACACAAACGGCTTATAAATTAACAGAATAATAACACAATAGGACACAGGTGATGTGCTGAATGAGGCACAACACACACCACTTGAGAGGGACATGGCATACAACCAAAACAGTACATGTGTAACAGAAAATGGAGCATAAACAAAAGGCCACGTAGAACATCACTGCCGTCTGATGGAGGCTGCTGGCAAGGGGACACCATCATAGTACCCACCACCAAAAACCCATAACAGCGAGGTGAGGGAGATGATGCAATTTGTACTGCGCTCATTATGCCACCCAAAGCCCTGGGAGCATTGACACCGCATATCCCAGGAGCACGGAGGTCATGATCTTCCTTAGTGGGACCTGGTCTCTTTAACTGGGCACAGAGGTGCAGAGACAGTGGCCTGTTTCCTCGACTGGGCCCCCTTCGTCATCTGGGAGCGGACACGGTGCCCCCTTACGTCGGTTGGGCCCCCTTACACAGACAGAGCATGGAGATGTCACCCTTCTTCCAACACAGCCCCCTTGTGTCGACTGGGCGCAGAAATGGCGCCCTCTTGCATCAGTGGGGCTCCTTCATGTCAACCAGGCAACGGCCACCATGCTAGTGCCTGCAGAAACCAAGCACAACAGATTAACTGTGCAGCCTCCAGACCAATCGGACTGCCCACAAAGAGGTCAGGTGTGGGCCAGCCGGCCCCTGGAAAGCATTTGATGGACAGAAATCACATTATCTTTTGTGAAATCAGAACATATACTGGTGTTTATTTAACCTATACCATCTT
>NC_137499.1:4405000-4410000 GCF_041902795.1 Electrophorus electricus | reverse complement strand
CTGTTCCAAAAAATGTATTGGGTAGCATGCCAAGCTCGGGGCATCTCACAGCGCCTGCGGCCTATACAAAAGGACCCACACAATCAACGCTGTTAGCTATGCATGCCACGCTGTTGCCGTGGCTAAAGGGGGGGGGTGGCGCAGTGCCACGCAGGGGCGACGGGCAAACACGCTTTGTTTTTGTTGCACCTCGCGCACCCTATTCTTTCCGTTTGTGTCTTGAAGCCTCGTCCGTTCCACTGCTCACGTCGCCCGGTCTGAGAGGGATGCTCACCAGGAGGCACAGGCTAACGCAGTGTGTCCGCTCTTTTGGCCTGGAGCTCGGGTGATCGGAGGCCACTGACCACTGGGGGTTTAAAGAAAGGAGCCCAGCTGGCTTGACCCGGCCTCGGACTTGCTAAACAGGTCTGCTCTGATGCCTCCTTTGCACTGCACACTCCTAACCTTTAAGTGCTCCAAGAGCACCACACTCACAGGCCTATTAATAAGCTATGCGCTATGGTAACGCATACGGAAAGCTGCTCTCTGCTTCATCTGTATCCATGCGCTGTACCACAGACGGAGATTTAATTAACTAATTAATTCGAAAATTTATGAATTGTAAACCGAGATAAAAACATTTTAATCTGGGAATCTTAATCTGTGAATACTTATTCAGCGTTAAGTACTTTAAGAGGTAATCAGGAATTGGATGTTCTTTGTAAACTACATAACTCCTCACCCATTCAGCTTGTCTATGCCTAACTAAGTGTTATGAAGGCTTCTGTAGTAATTTGTTGTCTCAAGGTCAACCTCAAAGCCCTGACCATCTCTCCCAACCACCAATGGACACCATGATTTGTAAACCCTTTCACTTGCTCGTGAAGGAGATCGACCTTGATAAAGGCCAGAGGAGAGATGGAGCTTGTACATAATGGACTGGTGTGTATGGGAGGGTCGTGGGAAAAGTGTGGTCACGCCATTATTGGGATATTTCAACCGGGCCATGGAGTGACCCTCCCAAAGCCATATTGTAGTGACTGGCCTCCTAATGGTGGGACTGATTCACGAGGGTTACAATAGACATTACTCTACACCAAAGACCCCCTCCCATCAATGTGTGTATTGGGTTGTGCCCAAGGGGAGGCTGTGTAGTCTCTTTTAATTCAGCTGAGAGGTGAAAGGATTTGGTACGCTCCCGTACGGGAGTGGACGCATCACAACTGATGCTGTATTGGCAGCTCCCCACTGCATACTAATGCAATGCCTACCTGCACTAATGCAATGCTCATGTCTCTCCAAATAGTCCTAAAAATGTAGTACGTCGAGGTATCAATATGCAGGAGAGTAGAAGAGTTGCTGAATGTTATTGCTGAAAATGCTTGTTACACATATTATTCAGAGTTAAACCTATTTTATGCCTTTTTTAAAGCTTTTTTTTTTTTTGGATGCCTTTATGCTCTCACATGTTAACTCAAGCGAAGTGATTCAATATTCCAAGGATACCTTCACTAGGCAGGTGAAATGCCTCCTGTTTTTTTTCCATCCATTGACCCTTTCAATCTCCAGCGCCTCTCGGCCAGTGTGCACTGCAGATTCCCAACTGCCGCCGCTCATATGTCTTTTTCTGCATCATCTCTCCACATCCATCCTCCTGTTCCCTCCTCAAAATGGGTCCGTTTTAAAGTTTTACACAAGACCCGAGTGACCGGAGGGAAGATAACCAATAAACTGCTTTCACCCTGCCACACCCCAGACGGACACACTGCCGTCCAATCAATAACACATATGTTCCCTGGTTCACAGCGGACACGTGCTCAGCTCGGTGCAGAGGGCACCGGAACGTTCCACCTTAAAGCTCTCTGTACATGCAGGAACTGAGAGAAAACCTTTGAAACAACAATAATACGACAAATCAACGCAGAAAACACTGCAATGCTGTCAGTCTTTTTCCACACATCTGCAGATATGTACTAGTTCTGGGAGCTTCAATGTCTGAACTGCAGGCCTTTTGTGTAATATGGAGGAAACAAACATTCAAGTAATGGACATTTTTTCCCATGAATATTCGGCACTGGAACAATGGAAGAATCTTTGAGAAACCTTGAGAAACCATCAATTGAGACACTGGTGTTTGGGCTGCCTGGTCGAACCTCCAGTCTCTTATCTATGTCAAAACAAGCAGATAGGCTTAGTGCTAGTGTTTTTGCTCAACAGGGTAAACGCAAGATTTGCAAATACCCTCCTTTTCCTGCTATAACTGTGACGCATGCCACCTCTTGCTTTAGATTAGCCTAACCTCACTGCACCCTACTGTAACTCACAGCCAATACCACAAGTACAGCACAGAATGCTGGGAACACAGAGTCAGTGGCCTTGTAATTCTTGAAGCTTGGTGCAGATAATACGGATTGTGGAAAGATTCAGCATCACCTGGCTGAAGGGGTAGGGAGACTCTGATGCACAATTTTCCCACACTTTTTGAACCAGATTTTAAGGAGCAATGTATGAACCTCTTGTATGCTCTCACAAAAAGGGCATATAAAGAAAGTTCTTCTCTTTCTTTGAAGAATTCAATGACAATATGGTGATGACTTGTAAATGACCGCTTTGGTAGATGAAATTTATTGCTTTATATCAATGGTAACCACTAAGATTTTATCTTCATAATCCCATCCATAATCGTTTTCAGTAGTAGACAATGTTTCTGCATGAAAAACTGCAATGTCCTGTTAAAGGTCTTCTCAAGTCAATCATGGACTACCCTCATGAAAACTACTGATGTATGTGCACTTTGCTCAGCACAAAGCAATTTGTTCAGCAAACAAAAAGAGGATTTTCAAGCACACTGTTTGTTCCCAGAATCTGTATTACTAATGGATGGTTGACCTTATTAAATTAGCAAATTAGTATGTTAGCATGCTTGAAAAATTCTTATTTGGGGTTATATGCTTCAGCCAGTCCTAAGCTTGTCTTAGACCCTAAATGCCAAGGGTTAAGTTCTTGGCTGACACCCAGGCACAAAGGTCAGCCTTCACTGACTGGCTGTTTAGATGAGTTCCTCAGTGCTATGGAAAGACCCTATCTGACCTTCCTCCATTAGGCCTTAATAAGCATTACTCCTCGAGTCTTCTGCGAATGGTCAAACATATGTCAAGGATAATTTGAGGTCAAATCAAGCTGACCTGATATAATCTGCTTTGAAAAGAGACAACCATTTGCTGTGTTTAATGATGCCTGTGTCTTTTAGCATCTGCTGGAGTTGAAAAGGTTTTAATGGACCTTTACCACCACATAGTCCCTAGAGCTTGAAAGGATCTGCAAACATACTCCCACAGATACACACTCACACACACGCACGTACACGCTCACACTCACGCACGCACTTAAGCACACACATCAAATCACATTCTACAAAGCCTTGAACCTACAAAGCCTATGTTTGTTGCAAATTATGGGAATTAGTCTAAAGCCATTGGTTTTTACTTTAACAACTCCCACAAAAGGAGTCAATGGAAAACACCTGAGTAAAATGGCATAAAACTGTAGTTGCCGAGTTGAATGGCATCTTCTTTTCTTTTCTGCACTCGCCTTAACTGACCCAGAGAGAGAGAGAAGACTGGGATCAGGGCCAGATTCAGGCACCCTGCTTCACCCCTAGAGGCTGTTGGGGCTTCAGTGTGCCATTCAAGGCCTCACTGGTGGTAGCTTGAGCAAGACTATGACCACGGAAACCCTCCGGATTAGCTCCTTCCCAAGTTGCTCGAGAGATGATGATTGTTGACCATGCTGTGGGATTTTAAAGTAAAAGGCAAGTGATCTTATTTTCCTTCCTCAGCGGCTCCAACAGCACATGTACTGAAACTACCTAACGTGGTAGGGTCATCTAGGAGCATGTATGTTATCATTGTGGTGATGCTTTTATGGAAGCCACTCAAGAGTCTTCAGCATGTTCTTGGTCAGAATCTGCAAGTTGGCCTGGGACTGATGGGTTTGGAACTGATACGTGTGAGTGCAGAGATGTTCAGGGCTGCGGTTTCTTGAAGAACTTGAGGTTTACTTCTGCATTTTTCTTTCCAGATATGCTTTCTTCAAACGTTTGGTAGATGGGTTGATGGTTAAATTAATAAACAAACAAATTGTTAGATAAAGGAGGTACAACAACATCTTTGACCTCCAAAATCCAACATGAAGTTTTCAAAGGGCTGTAAAGGTCACCACTGTGTATCTTACCTTAAAGAAAGTTTCTGTCTCTTTCTCTTAGCGCACACAATATAGGAGGGCATACAGAATGTAGGGGCGGGGAGTATTGTGTTCGTTAATGCAAGCCGCCGTGGCCATTCAGGGCTTTGAGAGGGTGTCTGAAAGGGGAAAGGGCTATCAGATACAGGGCTCAGCACTCCGAGCTGGTGGAGCTGAGTAAAAGCCTTTCACTGTCTGTGTGAGCGAGACACTCTGGACGCTGAATGGAGAAGGCTTTTAAAAGCCTAGATTACAGTAAAGCTGGCCTATGTGTCCTTTGTATCACGCCGTGCCTCCTCAATCGCTTGCATCTGCTCTTGCTCTCTCGCCCTGTGAGGCCCTCTACGCTCCGGCTTGTCAACCCGTCAATGGGCTTTGTCTCTGCCCGAATTTAAACAAGTGCTCCAGCTCCACATTGCTTTTTTTCTCCCCTCTCTCAGGTCACAAGAGGAAGAGCGCATGGATCATGTCTGTGAAATCTGCTCCTAAGGAAAGGAATTTGGTGCTCGAGTCAAGTTCAGGAGCGCCGCACCAAAGCCATCAAGATGTTCTTTGTTCCAAAGAATCATTTGTGGTTCTTGTTCTTTGCAGTATCTGTCAGCGAAACCCCCCAAAAACCGAAATGCCGCATCATTTGCACTAATCTGTGGTAAGTCCAGCAGTCAGAAATGATAGACTTCAAAAGACTCTCAAAGTGGCTTCAGAGAGACTGCAGTCATAACTAAGTTATGACCTCAGAGAAGCTCAGCTTTGAAACCATAGCAATCATCTGCTCCTTG
>NC_137499.1:4217500-4400000 GCF_041902795.1 Electrophorus electricus | reverse complement strand
TAATGAATATGGCTGCCATGCACAAAGGGACGAGAGCTTTTGTGTGATTTGTTTGCAGGCATAAACACACATAAATAAACAATAAAAAATTAAAAGACCAGGGATGACTACATGAGGAGCAACTTTTACTTAGCAAGTACACACGTACACTGCATTGTCTGGTTTGTTTTGATTGTTTGTATAACCTTATGATCATCATTTAAATGACTGTATAAGAATACCCACATTTTCCACATGTCAGAATTTCTATGTCACTGTGGCCTCAATAGGGATTTTATGGAACGTTAATTATAGCGGCCCCCCTCCTGTTATTCTGCAGCTTTGTATAATCTCTTTCCTCTGCTTACAGTGAGTTATATTGATTTCGCCCAAAGGCACTCCACTGACCTTCATAATCTGTCCTAGCGCTTCTGCTGCAGAAAGACGCCCATAATCCCAACTGTAGGATGCAGATTCAGCACAAAGAAACAGCCTTCATCTACGCCACCGTTTGCCACTAAATCCCCACGTCAAGGAAAATTGCATCAAATAGGCCAAATGCTGTTTTACCAATGGCTCTAGTGTGAGAGATAATGTCTGACTTTGAAATTCCTGTCCCATGCTGAGCACTGAGCAGACTATTTTTGGGTGAGGGAAAGCAGCCACATAATTTTGGATTCCCCGTGGTCAACTAAGCCTCGGGTCTCTAATAACCCAAATTGAGTTGACTTTGCTGGGCAGAGAGAGGACTAGCCCTCAGGCAGATGAGTGGAGAATACGGAGCGCAGTGAGGTCCAACATTAGCCTCCTGCACCACTGAAACGCCTCTGCCAGCACACTGCTCTTAATTCAGGTGCTCTCTGATGGCGAGATCTAGTTCACACTGATCAATAGTTTTTCCCACAAGTCTTTCTTCATGTCCCACATTTATGATGTGGTATATTATACATGTATTCAAAATAACAAATCATAGCTCTGTTAAATAAAATACGCCTTAGTTGGTGACATTTTGGATAATAAACATATGAGTATGATATCATTTGTCCTTGCATCTTTTCAAATTTTATTGTAGCTTATTAATATCTTTGCAATACTCTAGAATATGGATATAAACCAATAATTATGATTGTACTGACAGTTGTTTATTTCCTACTTGTATTCTATTTGTCAAAATATATTGTAGACTACAAGCTCAGTCCTCCATGGAAGTCACATCAACTGTATATATCCTTATATAAGACAAAGTGCTGGAAAGATTATAGTGATAGTGTGGCCTGAGGGAATGGCATTCAGGGAACTTGCAAAGCAGGAAAAAGCAGGAAACATGAACCGGGCCTCCGAAAAAGAGACTCAAAAGTTCCTCTATCTTATTAAGTAGTCCATTAATTGCCCATTAATTTTTGTCAATATTGATTGATAACTTGATTAATTGGCAGGCGGGTGGAAGGGCCAGGTGCCGGGCGAGGCTCTGGGTGCCTGGCCGTGCTCCGTGCCGTGTTACAGGGAGAGACGGGCTTAGTCGAAGCATCGTGCCATTGTTTGCCTTGCCGCAGTCTCCAGCTCCCTGGGGTCTAGTCCATAAAAGGGTTTCTGTTAGCCACTGGAGTGCTTATTGTAGAAAAATTGTCCCTCGGAAAAATTAGCATGAAGGAATGAGGAACGCATAATGCTAAGCAAATGACAGCTGCATAGCTGAAACAATAGGTGCCCAGTGGCTTCTGCTTTTGTGCGTTTCTCATGGAAATGAAGCCACCCTCTGCTTTTAGAAGCAAAGAAGGGATTCACACCTCGTTTAATCACGCGCACACACTCCAGGAGTTAGTTACTGAGTTTCAGTTTTATTTGCTAAGTTTAAGTCTGTTATTACTGAAACACATATTCCAAACATAATAAAGGCTTTAGGAAGAATACAAGGATATTATAAAGAAGTCATTCGTTGTACCCAACATTAAGTACATATAACTACAGAGTGAATGTTACTTGACAATTTACGTTCACGTATGACTATGAACTGTGTGAATTTATTTATTTATTCATTATTTATTTATTATTAGGGGTTTATTGTGTACACAAAAGCAACATTTACAAAAATACAGAGACAAACAGCAACCGATACAGACTGAGAGAATTCTCTCACATTAGCCAGACTGTGCGGTAAGGTTCGATGGTTTGCTAATTAATATGCTAATGTGGTCACACATTCTTACATAAGTAAAAAAAAAAAGAAAGAAAAATCCAAAAAGCTGTGGCCTGACAGTAGGTAGGTTGGGCTGGGAGTCTCACCAGGTTAATCAACAGACAGGAAGTGCTTTGCTGCTTACTGACCCCAACCGAGTTAGCCCCTCATCCAGGACCACTTCCTAATCTAACCTGGGCAGACACACGCCAAGGGCATGGTGAGTGGAGGTGGGGCGTTGGGACCATGAAACCTGGCATGTCCTTACAGTGCTTTCTGCTGGTGGAGCTGGTTCTGAGCGCTCTGGTTGCGTGCGCTCCTTCACCGATTTATGAAACTTTTATTACTGGGTAAGTTATGGGATGTTTAGGCCACTTTGTTAGGATGTTGCGCACTCTTCACAACAAGTTTCCCACTACATGGCCCCCCTCTGTCTTTGCAGTATAAAAAAAAGGCTAGTTGAGGTATGTGAAATATCCTGTATATTTGTAAACTTTGAGTTTTCACATTTCAACAAACAGCTTCAAGAGCCCTATTTGGTAGAAGAGAGCAGTTCATTAGAGTGTGTGTTTGGCTTGTGCCCCATTTATTGCCTCAAGAGTACTTTAATGTTTTAGTTAAATGGATTAAGGAAGGAATTAGAATTTGCTCTATTAAGTTATTTAGAGTGGAATCTATGAAGCATTATAAACAAAAGCCAGATGTCTGGGACAACGAATATGTAAGCAATTTAGACATTTACATCAATAATAGCTTGTGGTTTTACATTCAAATGGTCTTTTAAATCTTTAATTTTACTATACCCTTTCGCATGTGGCACTGCCTTAATTTAAGGCTAAACACTCAAGGGCTCATTTCATCACCTGCAAAGCCTTTTAGCTGTCTTTCTGTGTGAACAAAAGGGTTTTTTGTAGTCCTGCAAGCAGTCCAAACAAACAGCTCTATATTGTTCTAAAGTGCAGCGGTCTCTGTTGACACATTTGTTTATATGATCGATATGATTAACATCACAATATGGCTCTTTGCTGGGATAGGGAATGTTTGTCGTGGGCCCGATCGAACAGACACTTCTTCCTCGGGTTTTTGTTCGGGGCCTTTGAAAGCGGAGCTGGCACTGTGTGCCCTCTCCTCATTGTTGTGTAGGCACAGAACCGCTCGCTTGGTATTCTCTTCACAAACCGGCCCAAACTTTGGCCTGAGAGATGTGCTTCAGGAATCCAGCTCATTGCCAGCCCAATTCATTCACCAGTCAGCTTTTTAACTCAATCTCTCTCTCTCTCTCTCTCTCTCTCTCTCTCTCTCTCTCTCTCCTGTTTCTATGTCTTTTTCTCCCACTCCCCTTTTTATTGATTGTTTTCTTGGTTCTCCCTCTTCCATCTTAGACCTTCTTCTCCAGGACTTTTCATTTTCTGCAGGAGAGCTTCTAAAATAAATCTGTGATTTTAAATCCATTTTCTGGCGAAAACTTTATAAATCACAAAACCTACATGTGCTGTAGTTAGACAGTTGTGTGACTCTGAGCAGGATGCTAAAGAATGCGAAACACAAAAGAAACCCAGAAAGACAGTCGTGGTGGAACGTCCATGTCTTTGAGAACCGTAGTTGGTCGAAGACAAGCAGAAAGACCAGCACCCTTCCAGGCCCATTTACGTTCCTCTATGAGTAGCAAAAGTTCATAGAATCGAACGAAAATAAGCACCCCAAAGACTTTGTAGTCCTACCAATGTAACAAAGGATATCAAATGGACAACCATACATTAAGACTTGCATGTGCTTCCCCTCAGTCCACATGAATTACACAGTGAGCGCCTGGTGCTTCTTCCGCGGAACGTGGAAAATAACAAGGTAGTTTTGTGTTTTGTTTTTTTCGTACTCAATCTCCATGGCCGAAGTGCGCGGAGATGGTTCTCATCTGCTTTTTCGCATGAAATGATCCCATTCATATCGCTGGCCCAGCTGCAGCCTGTCTTCCGCATCCGTGATTAAAGGGCTGAGGGGAAGAAAGGCACCTTTCTTGCGTTGTGATTAGAAACACGGCCTCCGAACAGGATTTGTTTTCGTTCTGCGGCATTTGTTCTTGTCGTGAACACGTTAAGCGTGCTGTCCTCTTCTTGGCAGGCCGAGAAAGACGCCCCCGTCGGAAACGATCATTCAAACACCGCCGCACTGCTCACGAACCAAAAAAAAAAAAACGCTTCAGACTAATCACAACAGACATTTTATTTAGTTTGCTTGAGTTAATGTATACTAGTTAGTTAGCATTACTGTGTGTCATTTCTACAAGTATGCTTTATTTTCTGTTCATAAGCCAATTCCAAAAAAATTCCAAATACACCCAAACTGGTTATGTCATTTTATGCTGTGCTAATATAAAATTAGCAACAGTTGAATCATACAGAAAAAGCCACTAATCTTGTCCTTTGAAAGAATCCTAAGTAAGTGATTAGACTCCTCTGATAGCACAGTAACACCATGAACGAAGCTGTTGATCCTTGATTAGATCATTTTCACCACGCTGAAAGCCTGGTTCTTGGCCGTCCTCCATGGCGATCATTGAGAGGAGCTCCATTGAAGCTCTCATAGTGAGGGTGGATTGGTTGGTCAGTAAGCACTCTGAATGGCCCTTGTCCTGCCTGCTGGGCTGGACTTTAGGGCCTGATGGACAGGCGTTAAGCTGCTCCAAGCACTCGGAGATGAACCCAGCCGCTAAGAGAGACACTGGCCCAGTGTGCTGGTGCCCACTCGAGCAGGACCCTCACACTGTGGCCCCACTGTTCCTGCCCAGCAGGCGGGCCTGGGGGCCCCTCCGCGCATCTCTTGATTGTGTCTGTCAATATGCATCAGACCCCGGGCCCCAGCTTTGTGTCTTATTCCAACGTTGACAAATACATTGAAAACAGTGAAAGCATGCAATGACAGTGGATAGTTTGGCCCTAGCAGCAGGACACAAACACCAAAGTTACTGCATGGGTGACCATTAACGTTGATAGTGTACCATATTGCATGAAGCTTTTTATGTTTGGTTTTTTGCTACTATAAAACTGCTTCTGGGGTGGTATCACAGGCTCAGGCCAAAGTTTATTCTATTGCAGTTAACCTTTTTTTCCAAGACAATTTTAGCAAGCAAGCAAGTGGAGGATGTTATACTCAATGTAAAGGCTTCGTCCAGTGAATGACACTTGACAGAACAAGCTTTGGAGTGATGGAAGCGTCAATCACTGAAATCTTGAACTGCTGCCATGCGTGTCGGAAAACAGTGTGTAGCCTTTTTTAATTCCACATGCGTTAACACGTGCATTTACCGGCTCAATCAGCAATCAAATGCTCTGCAACAAGGGAGGTTAAATCACTACATGAGATGTTGGCTGAACCATTTCAGGCCACCATTGTGAGCAATCAGTTATGCAAATACATATAAGATAAATAAAGGAGACTCTTGCCAGTAATTGGTTGGACTCAGTGCTTGGCGAATGGAGTTGACTACAAGAGAACAATATGCTTCATTGTGTTTGTCGGAAACCAATTAAATTGAAATTACATTAAAAAAACCCTAGAACACATCTTGGAGTGAGGATTGCTAAATAAAATTATTGCCTTTCAGTGATTAATCTGTTTGGCTGAATGATGGACTTTGTTGTTATTGTGAAAGAAGTTATGTTTTCCTTTGTTCTTATAATTTATCCAATCTTTATATTGTTACATTTTGAAATATGAAGTCAGGCTGCATTTTATATAAACTCACATATCTTCTTTTGTGGTTTAGGAATATTCATCTTCACTGACAACATTTAGCCTCAGTATGTGACTTCTTAAAAAGAAAACATTTATGCAGTGCTCTGTAAATCCCTGTAAGAGGCTAAAGGCATTTCATATTCCCACCATGGGGTTATTTAAGACGGCTTAATGATATGTGTTCACCACTCTTTCACGTCACTGCCTTCTCGACTGATGAAGTCACTCATATCAGCAGATTAGTGGGCCTTGTGGTCGTGACCCCAAAATAGCCATCCTGTTAGTGATTGGTTCTGTTTTAGAGAGACCTGGAGTTAATGAGCAAGCAGGCGTGACTCCTCGCTTACAACACCTCGACATGTGGAGTTTATGCCACTCAGTTTTGTTGTTTTATCTTTACTTGCGAATTTGAGTCAGGGCAACTGGTCCCAGATCAGTAGCAAGGAGCAAACCAGGAATACTCAACAATACAGAGATAACCTTCAGGTATACAAATTTTGCTCCTCTGCCATAGTTAGAACCTGTATGTCTTTTCCATAGACAGGGAAGGCTATATACAGCCATCAATTTTTATGTTCTGCTTGTTAGAACCCCTTCAGATTATGTATGAGATCATGTTGTCAGCCTGCATGCAGAATGGGCTCAGACCTCTGGCTCAATGAAGCTGGTCTCTCTCTCTCTCTCTCTCTCTCATTCAGTAAGCTTCATTGGCATGACCATATGCAGTAACAGTATTGCCAAGGCAGTATTACAGTAAACAACATGAAATAACCTTTGCAGTTAAGAAAATGAAGAATTCAGTTATAATAATGAACTGTAATTTGTGAAAGGAAAGAACTGAAAAGAAAGGAAAATAAATAAATAACAATAATAAGGATAGGAAAAAATAAATAATTAGATAAGTACATAAAGGTGTTTATAAAATGGGCAATATAGTCTCTCTGCGTGTGTGTGTGTGTGTGTGTGTGTGTGTGTGTGAGTGTGTGTGTTGGCTCACACCTAAGTCAAATATAACTGTCCCTTCTGTTATGGCAGACAGATATATATCTCCCAGCAGTTTGTCAGTGTTAGATAGAGACTTAAAGTTGGGGTGGATCAAATGTGAAGTAAATTTGACAGATTTTATTGAATGTTTATCTCAACAATGTCTTTGTTGCACTGTGTGCAGAGGCTTTGCTCTCCAGGCAGCCACGATTTGTTATATCGGCTGGTCTGGATGGCCAGGCTGTGTTCACTGAGTCTCTCTCTCTCTCTCTCTCTCTCTCTCTCTCTCTCTCTCTCTCTCTCTCTCTCTCTCTCTCTCGCTCTCTTTCAGATCACTGGGCTAAGACTGTGGATCATTTTGCCTTGTCTCACATAATGGGTTTCTGTAGCCTGTTACTGCAGGAGTACTGGTTCAGTGAAGGCTCAGAGTGCTTTGAAACCATGTGTCCAACGTATACTGGGGCATTACTCTGGCAGAACAGGAATAGAACAGTCAGAGTCAAGGGTAATGATGGGCGTGCACTTCCTGAGAACTTTAACCCCTATGAAGTGCCGTCTCCTAGTGGGATGAGCTGAGGCATGCTGGTATCTGTGCCTCTTGAAGCATCTTAAATCACCTGGACCCCGAATTTAGCACACAGATCCCCACCAAAAGCACACAGATGCCCACCTTCTCCATCAACACTGCAGACGTTTCAGATGCCACATAAAGAATGTTTACTTTAACTCATCTGAAGCCCATTTGTATTTGTGGACTTTTCTTTGCACCTTTAATAAGGTAATGCTGGCATCGCTTAAGATCAGAGGCATAATGTAAATCCTTCTGGGACCGAATCATTGTGGCTTAGTCCCTTTTTGTAACCTAATTGCCATCAGCGCTTTTCTCTGATGCTTGATACCCTACTGTTGATATATCGTTATTATTCCTTATCATTTCTTTTCAGTGCCTTACTGTGCTTTATTTCTGTTTTTTTCTGTCTCTTTTATCTTCATATGTTAGTGACCCTGGACATTTCCGTACTTTCTTTTTTTTAATCTTGGACGATAACAGTTACTCATACTTGCCTTGTCTTTTTCAGAATTGAAGCAGGTCAACAAATTGACCTCATTAGTGTTTATGCTCGAAAGGTTCAGTGAGTTTATATGTTTCCCTTTATTGTAATTTAATGGATAATAAAACAATGGGTTATTATCACTGTAGTGAGTTTTTGCCCTCTTATTTAGGCCTTTAGAGAGACTGCTAATCAGCCGTGACATGGTGCTTTTAAATCTCCATTGTTTTATGAATTCCTAATAAGCACTTCATTATAACTCATCATAATCTTCCTGGTCAAGCATATCCACACGCTGGAGGAGTCCACAAAAGAGCAGCATCTGCTGCACTCATCCAGAAAGAAATCCCAATCTTTGCCAATTATCCTCATTATTTTTACTTCAGGAAGTGTGTCCTTCTCAGATATACCATGAAATTCGTTTGCTGCGAGTCCTAAACCTTTGGGCAGCTTCCTATGAATATTCATGAGACTCACAAACGTCACTTTTTTCCCGAGCTTGGCTCATTATGAATATTCAAATGAAGGGAGGTAGTCATCACTCCTAACAAGCGTCTTCCCTGCATGAATATGCATGCAGTGAAAGGTCTCCTTTGTACCAGCAATGGAAAAGCCACTCTTAGAGCATCAGCGGCAGTGACTAACCATCTGGAGCTTTTGATGACACAACGTTTCATGCGCCCGCAAAGATAGCAAACACGTTTCATGCAGACACCTTCAGCTTAAGTATTTATGATTGATAACACAGTTGGAGTGGTTAATTTCTAGATAGTGTTAAGAATAAAGCCCCACTGGTCCTGTGACATGATCTGTCTCTTTTTTTAGATTGGCCAGTGGGGTACTCACTGAGCGTCATGGTGATCGCGTTGATTAAATATTTCTGTTGCACTTCTGTGGCCTGTCTGTCTGCTCTCTGCTTTTGTTGGGCTTTTATCCAGGAGGCGTCCATCGTCGTCCGTGTCAGGGAGAAAAAGGCAATGTGCTCAGTGTGGCATGTAACGTTTCTGACATCCATGAGCGCTGAAGACACAGCGGTGACACTAAATGGCAGAACACCTACAGGGAGTCCTGTACCTTTGTTGGGTTTGTTTGTTTGTTTGTTTTTTTAATACAAAGGACATGACAGCTTTGGGGAAAAATCTTTCATTTTTTCTATTAGGACCCTAGAGTAAATAAAACAGCCAACAGCATGAAACCTATTGCAGTGACACCTTTCCGAGTAACAAGGCCTATCATTATCTCAGTGAAAAGGCTGATTTATCAGGTGTAGCTCACATCTTGGTAGAAAGTTCAGAATTGTGGATGCAAATGAAATTATGATTATTAAATAGGGTAGCTTTGCTGTATAAGCTATGTGTGAAAGCACTTTAATTTGCATTACAATGTAGCCTTACACACATGACGCATATGCATGTGACCAGCTGAAATGCCCTGCAGAACAATGAGGAATATTAATACTTGTTACACTAATTGTTTGTGTGCTATTTTGTACTACTCAAAATAAGTGTTTGTGCTGGTAGTAGCAGGTTGCATATCAGATGCTTACAAATTTAAGATGTCTTGCTCTGTGGAAACATGCATTACAGAACTGTATTGGTGAGTTGAGCCTATAGCGTTCTAAAATGGTAGGGCTTTTGCTCTGCTTGTGCAAGACCTATATTTATAGGGTACCCCATGCCCCAACCCCACACACAAATTTAATTAATATCACATAAACTTCGGCTTGACCTTAAATTACTCTATGGATTTCAAAATACAAATCAACAGCTCATAAATGCAACTACAAATGACAAAACAAAAGTGGCATGTATGAAATATCACGTACAGAAAACACGTACAACTTTTTCTTGTCTGACAAAGATTTATAGGTGGAGTTCTCCCGACTCGTTGAATTATTGTTTCTTATTTAAGGCAATTGGATGTGCTACAAGATTTCATTTGTAGTCGCCATTCAGAGTTAGCCAACTTGTGCATAGAAAGTGACATATTTTACAAATAACGAATATGCACAGCTTCTTTGTCAGAATGCTGAGGCGGGGTTAAACAGCTATGGGCCAGCCCCTTAGTGAAATTCAGAAATCCGATTGGTCAGATTTCAACCAAGGCCCTTGACTATTAATTGGGGTGTTTCCCAATTACGAACCTAACATTAATAATAACTAGATTTTTAAAGTATGTAGTATGTAGTACAGTCACAATATACTCAAAAATACCCAATTCATACTCATACCGGTGGATTTTTGAGTACGATGTCAATGGACACTATTGTCCTATAATGCATTGAGAAACGGAAAGGAAATTGCTACTCATCTCTGGAAATGTTTTACAAATGGTGGCCAATGCCTCCAGTGTGTTAACATTAGTGGCATAAGAGCTGGTGTAAGAGCTGGTGTCACTGCAACTGAAATAAATACATTAATTAATACATTTAATACATTATGACACTTATAGTATGAAATTCGTCTGAAGCACTTGTTTGGTGCAAGTTAGCTAGCAACGATAGCCACATGGGCATAGCTGTAAGCAAGCTAATGTATGTTAACATACATTAGCAAACAGCAACTTAACCCATATGTGTATATCAAGCGGATCTATTTAGGTTTAATAACCATGTCACTGTGATATATAAACTCATAGAAAAATGTAGGGCAATATTCAATGAAAAACAATTGTGCCAACTTAATGTTGCTTAACAAACTGGAACTTACACTCAAGTAAACAGAGCAGTATGCTTCTGCCAGAGAATCTTTACCATCAAGTAGTAACTGACCATTTTTCATTTAATTGATTTAAAGAAAAAAAAATCTCACAAAACAATCTCTCAACACAGTACAACCGAGTCACCACTTGGTATGACCTACTGTGGCATAGCAGAACTTCCTCACTTCATGTGCAAAGCAGTGCAGCACATCAATACTTTGTGTGCTAACCTTCCAAATACATGCTATTAACATTAGTATATAGCATATACTTTCTAGTGTGTAATACAGAATTGGGACGCGCCCGTGCTCTACTTCTCAGGTCCCGGAGCTCTCTGTAATCTCCCTAATCTTCTTCAGCGACAGGCAGGACAAACCCTGCCTCCGCTCCACTCATCTGGAACCCCTCCTCCTCAGGGCAGTGTGAGGGTGGGGGGGGGGGGGGGCAGGGGTACCTGTGGAGAACAGCACTCCACTGTCCTTTGTACATGAAAGCACCAGGTGGGCGGTGTTATTTCTGCTGCCAACGGGGCAAACGACAGCTACTGCAATCAATTAACGGCCCTGACAGGTGTTTCATGTTTGTTTGTTATTTTTTACAAAGCGAACAAGTCAAAGGCCGACAAACCAAGGGGAATGTGTGCAGGTTTTTGCCATGTTGAGAAATGAGCATTCGTTAAGAAAAAGTCAGTAAAGCTAAAAATAAACCAGGAAACATAATTAAAAAGCAACGAACACACTCATGCTGTAAATTCATGTTTTCGACCATCCAGGCATTCTTGACTTCCACCTAATTACAGTACACTGTATTAAATGTTTGATTATATATACTGCATGAACACAAGCATAATATTGCAAGACAGCTCATGAAACTTATGCAATGCGATTTAGTTTTTCACAGCGCACGTATTTTAGTGTTCACACCAGCAGGAAGGAGCAGTAACCACAGCCATGTGAATTCTACAATGGGGCCCTTTCTCCATTTATGACAATAGGGGGCCTGGTTTAAGCTCTGTAGGGTATCCACCTGTTCAATTTGATAGCGTCTCATAACTGTGGTATCATGGAGTGAATAGCATGAGGACGGAACCCCCTTCAATGGGATTATGGGAGAATGATATGGCAAAGTAAATTCCTTTGTGTTCAATGAAATACTATCAGTTATGAATAATTCTACCATTATTCTTTATTCTGGAGATAAATCGCTTAGATGTGTGTTAGGCAGGTCTGTGAGGGATGTTTCTGATATACAATAAGCATTACTTGACAAAAGGAACTATTATCCTGATGGCCACACTTTGTGTGATATTTGATAATTATGAATCAGCTTTCAATTAATCTCAAAACATTCATCATTCTTCTTAAAACTTTAAACCCAACCCAGGAACTGTCATAAGGGCTTGGTGTGACACTTTTGGGACGATGAACCAGAGGCAAAAAAACGCTAAAGTGGAAAGGAAAGCAAAGCACCATTAGGCAGTGGGATTTTGTGTAGTATATTCTACCCTGCTATGGTTTAGTTTTGGGACATTCCCTTGTCTCACCTGAAATGCTTTTAAACACATTTATCTGAAGAAAGAGAGTCAAATACATCTTATTTTATGTCATTAAAATGTATGGACCTGTTGTTTGCACCACTGGAAAGTGTTTATGTGGGTGAGGCTTCAAAGTGTCTTTGAACACATACGTGCCAACTTATTATGATTTACATAGTCTGCACATCAGATATGACATATGTGAGATCACTTTGCTTCATGAGAGGAAAAAGTTAGTGTCAACACTTTTAGATTACTGACTTTAATTAATGTGTAACAGGTAGACTTATTGCTGCATACAAAAATGCAATTTGTTATCTTGAGGAGCCTTCCTTTCACTGCAATCCAGCCCAAACACGGGTGCTATATGTACAACAATTGAACCTGGATCACTCCAGTCCAATAAGACTGGAATCAGTTCCAGTTTCAGTATTAGTGTAGTGTTGAGACGCTGGGTAAAAATATCCTAGCATGTACATATTTTGATAACCGAAGTGAAACCTTCTTGTCATTCCCTTCCATAAACCCTCAAGAGACTGTAAAAAATGTCCTAACAAGCCAATCCCTTTGGCAGCCAAACCTCTGACTAGCTCCACACTGTAATGAGATTCTAAAGGTCCAGGTGTCATGTGGCTAAATTGTCTGACTAAATTGTTTGCAGTGCTGATTAAGTGGAGTGGGAGCCCAAAGGCTCTCTGTGCCACTTTAGGGAGGCCCTTGACAAAATAAATCTCTCTAGCATTGAAGTTCTTTTTGATTGCAATAAACATTTCGGCAAGCCAACTGGGATATATGTTTTACACTTCAACATTCATTATTAAACAATGATTACATGTATTTATTCATTTTGCTAAGTTTCACAGGAACTAACTAATAAAATGTTCTAGTTATTACAAATAAACTCCTAGTTTGGTCCCTTAGACTGTAAATTGTGTGTAATTATGTCAAATCTCCCTTTTATTTGTATCTTAGATTTATTTTCTTTGTGCTGCCAGGGTGAGTAGCTGTAGTTTTAGCCAGTCGGTGTGTCAATGTTAAATTCACTTACAAATGATGAACCAAAAGACTATTAGAGTATGAAAGTGAATGTATCACTGTTCTGTGGCACCCTAACCTGTCGGACTCTGACTTTTCTAGATCAGAAATTTATGGCAGGATCTCTTTTCATCTTTTCAGCTCTCTTTTAACTAAAGATAACATGTCAGGTAGGATTTACTTTGAAACTAATCACAATCCTGTTAAGGCTAGGTCAATAACCACTGGCTCCTCTTCCCTATCTCATGACATGTCTGCATGGGCATTCCAATAATGCAAGACTTCTCAGGATTTTAAATAGAGTACTTTTTCCCACAAGCTTGAGTCCATACATTATCTCCACAGTCTTATACTCTCTTTTTACTTGAGTGGTCTGGCAGATAAATGCCTTAAAATTGTGAGCACAATCCCAGGGTGTTTCAAAACTGAAAAAAAAAAACCCCACCTCCTTATGCCTGAACAAACGAAGCAGCCTGGAGCCGTTTGTGGGAGTGATGTCTCCAAGAAGACTCGGAACGGATGTAGCACAATGAAAAAAGGGGGTTTACGTTCATTGTAAAAACAAAAGCAAGTGTGAACAAAGGAATCATTGGAATGATTGTCTGGGGACATTCCAATGGAGTTACAGGGAGAAAATCCCCTTAAATGCTATGATGTCACTAAGGGAAAATGTTTGTCAGTGAAGTGGTTTTGATGAAATCAGAAGTTCAATTCTATTAAAAGCAACAGAAATAGATGATGTTTTCTATCATTTGTATGACAATCAATGACCATACCATCATTTACAAATCATATTTCTTCTTACATCATACATTTTATAATGGTTTTATAAATGCATCATGTGACCATTGAAATGTTCATCAGATTGTGACAGACAGGTTTAATTTGCTCTGATAATGAGGCACGTGTATCACAAGCATTTTAAAGGCCTAAATTTGAAGCATTACCTGTCTTCAAACCTTCAAACCCCCCCCTGACTCTCTCTCCATCTCTCTCTCTCTCTCCATCTCTCTCTCTCTCTCTCTCTCTCTCTCTGGCTCTATTTATGGTTATGGTACAGTAAAAGAAAGGCTTGTCTGATGGAGGGGCCCTGCTCTTTTCCAAAACCTGCCGTTTCGTGACGCTTCGGTGTTTCTATACACATGACAAATGCACAGGTGGAGACGCACGCAGTAATTGCTTTGGTGATGGAGAAGGGATATTGTAGGCTTTAAAATGACTTAAGCAACCCTGTGTGGTCTGGAATGGAGTTGTTTGTCACACAGGCTACAGAACAGCAGTTTCGACGTATGCTTGGGTTGAGCAGTAATGAACATCTTCCTTCCAACAGTGTAGGATGCCACGTTTTCTTGAGGATTGCTTTTCCACTTTCATCGAAAAGCACGAGGTGCAAACAAGACAGGCTTTGTAACATGCACTCAAAGTATGACCGCTCGTCTGATTCATGTCTAATGCCCTAAAAAGAAAAAAGTTGAAACCTGAATCTACGCTAGCTGCTGGCTGCCACTGTGGGGTTTGATTTCCCAATCATGGAGAGTGTCACCTGAGGGCAGCTTCTTGACCCCTATATCCTGCCCCAAACTCACTCAACAGGAATTAGCACTTGTCAAATGTCTTTCTGCGTCCTTCATAGAATGTCTGGAGTGGTGTTGGTTCTCATAAAACCATGGCCAGTTCATAAAATGACAAACATAAACTAATCTATTAAAAAGGGCATTCATTTAAAAATGTACTTATATAACACTTTGCAGATTAAGTTACTTTTTTTTTCTTTGTTTGTCAGGCAAAACAGAAACAAGTTGAAATTCAGAATATGAAATTTATTTCATAACAGTTACAAAGAACAAAATCTTTAAAAGCATTTTTATCTTACATAGGCTGTACAGAAATGGCATGGATTTGCTTCTAAATGATTCTGGATTCAGAACTAGAAGTATTAAATAGAAAACTGAAAATATTAAAGTTGATGAAAAAATATGAACTATTTCATTTGTTTCCTGTACAAAATAAGGAAGAAGAGAGAAAGTGGAGTTGAAAATGGAATCTGTAATATTGTACCCTGATACAGTGTTTAGGCCTCTTATGTGGTCAAAGAGTATTTTACATTATAATGTGATGGGCTTGCCATCTTATAATAGCTAAAAAATCTTGGCCTCTTTGGTTCAGTGATTCTGTATAATACATTTGAACAGAATTCAGTTTGCTTTTATAAAAATAACTTTATTTAAATGGCAGTTTTTCTTTTTTTTTTTTCTTTTTTTAACTATTAACATGACTTTTTGTCAGTGCAAACAATGTAACAACCATTCGCTTGGAGAAGAAGCGAAAGACATTTCAAGTATTGAAAAGACTTTACATCTGGTAGCAAGAATTCAGTGTGTCTGGTGTGGGTCAGTTCTATACATTGCATAGTTCATGTGGCACTTATTTGAAAAGGATTGTGAGCAAGCACAGGTGTGTCACTTGGAACCCTTCAAAGGCATTTCAATCAGCAAGTGCTATAAAATGTGCATTTAGGTTTTCTTTCATTTTACAAGTGCGATGCTGCACCTCTGGCCAACTAAACCTCTGGCAACTTGAGAAGAGAGAGAAGAGTTATAACACGCTTCTGTTGTTTAAGTACTTTTGGAAGTGTTTTCAAAGGGCGCGGTAAAAAAAACCAAAAAAACAGGCAGAGGCCTGGACAGCGATTATTATTCCCTGCAGGCTTTTTACAGCTTGTCACATGAATAAGCAAACTCCCGACCAATGCATGTCAGGATGCTAAAGCCATGTGTAATGTTTTCGGCACGGCCCTGGTGCCCGGCTGTAGTGGCATGCCTGCTGGAGTCCTGCTGTAGTGAAGCACGCTACCGCGAACGGCATACAATGGAGCATGGATGAGGAAAGGAGGACCAGCGTGTTCGAGAAGCATTTGGAGGCATCATAGATGCTCCCGAGGAAGAAGAGCGGACGAATACTGCGATGGAGACTGTCAAAACGAACCGATCGCCACATCGTTCGGAGCGGGAGGAGGAAGTGCTGCTGTTGAACGGAGCATGCGGGAAGCTGGTCAGTGCTTTCATACACAGTTGCGGGCGGATACACAAAACGAGGCGTCGTTGGAAAATTCCGAGAAAATCTCCCTTAGTCGTTACCTAAGGCTCCTCTCTCCTCCACTTCAAAGAGTGGTCCATGCAGAGACAGGAAGGAATGAAATGCTAATAACCAGGAACCACCGTTCTTTTGACATCCAGATCTATTATACAAACCTGCGCCCATAAAATAAGACTGAATCACGTGATAACGGAAATGATAAATGCTTCTACCAGGAGATATCAACAAACATAAATATATGTACAAAGGTTTGTGCATGCATGGAAATGTGTGTGTAGATGTTCATAAATATCACTTTTTTTGCTAGAATTCTTCTGGGGGGCAGCCGGGGGGGTTGTTTGTTTGTTTGCTTTATACCACTTAATGTTTTCAGTCACCGACCACCTAAAATGGCCCAGCTCAAGCACATCCGCACTCCTCTACGATCATGTTGGGCACGTCCCGCTTGACGATGTTGTACTCGTCGTCAAAGTACAGCATGGACATAGTGCTAAGCTTGGTGGGGATGCAGCAGGAGTTCACAGAGCCGGGACTCATGCCCCGCATGCGGTACTGGTTCACCACGGCCGTGTGGAAGGAGGAGGCCGAGCCCGGCACGCCGGCCATGTACGCCGGGCAGTTTCCCTCGCAGTAGTTCCCGTAGTAGCCCGAAGGCGCGATGATCCAGTCGTTCCAGCCGATAAGGCGGAAGTCGATGTAGAACTGCTGCCGGCAACACAGACCACCGCTGCTCCCGTCGCATTCCAGGCCCCGCTTGCGGATGCGGTGCTTGGCGTCGCCGGCCCGCGCCCGCACCACCAGGAAGGGGCGGTGGGCATCGTCGGCCGGGCTGACGAGTGCGGGCAGGACGCCGGCGCCCTCGCAGCCCTCGCAGCGCACGTCCAGGTTCTGCCGCCGCTCGCCCTCGCCGAAAACCAGCTGCACGGCGTCGGTCAGCGGGAAGGTGTGCCAGCCATTGCGTTTCAGCTCCACGCGCTTCTCCACCAGGTGCCACTTGCTGCCCACGCCCGGCTCCTGGTAGTACACCTTCACCGTCACCTTCCTGCGAGAGCCCTTCTCCAGCGGAACGGGCAGGAGTTTGAAGTACAGCCACAGATTCGCCTGGGACACGTGGAGGTTCTGGTTGCCCTCGTTGGAGATTGCAAAGAAGAGGCTGGTCTTGGATGATAGCAACTCATCTATAAGACAGGGGGGAGAGAAAATGGCGAGTGATGAGAATTTAGTCCACTGAAACGTCACCAGTGTGCTCCCTGTACACCCTGAGAACGTTTCTGAGTTAAAAACCTGCAGCTGTGTAACTATAGAATAATGCTGTGCTCTGGACAGAGGGCTGGGGACATTAACATGCTGAGACTGCAGTAGATCGCTCACATTGCCATGAATGGGCTCCCTAACTGGGAACACTTCAACCTAAGAGATCAAATCAAATGGTGTTAGTGTTTCACATTAAAGGACAATGTGGGTGGGAGGAGTTGTCAGGGTCTGTTCCGCTGCCACTTCTCCCTCTGTCTCGCGCTGGTCTCGCTGTCTCCCCCTCTCACTCACTAAATCTGACCCACATGAGCTTGCTCTCATTCTCCTTTCCTCCAATTCAGAGGTATTGACATCTCTGTAACACTCTTTTCAGGTTGCGGCTCAATTAAACCCAGGAGAAGCGTGAACTCTCAAAGCTCCATTTTTTTTTTTTTTGCGTAAAAAGGGAGGCCTTGGCAATCTTCTCCGAGCTCCTCTCATCTGTGAGTCACATGACGGTGCGCGCTCCGACAGCGCTGTTCTGTCGGACCCGGTTGGCCGAGAGTCAGGGCGAAGATGAGGAGAAGGAGCTTATGAGGGTATAGCACAATGGTTCAAAGGCTTCTCAATGAAAGCGATTGAGAGACAGAGCTTACAGCGCCTCAGAGAGGACACAATGAGTCCTGTGATGTCCAAAGAAACGCATGGTAAAGCCAGACATTCAACACATGGCTTTACAGTGAGAACATAATCAAGCGAGAGAGAGAGAGAGAGAGAGAGAGAAGAAAAAAAAGAAAGAGAAAGAATCTATTTACATTATGCTGTCCTCTCTGACGGTCCAAAATGTTTTTCCAGCATGTGAATAAAAAGTTATTCCCATGGGTATTAGTGATGACATAACTTCTGTCTCAGAACAGGGTAAATCTCCAATTTACAACATAGTTACTGAATGCTTATGAAACCTTTCAGCATTACAGTTCACCAGAATGAAGTACACAGAGTTTATTTATAAATCTTACATGATATTATAAGAAATGGATTAGCAGGGGCTATAAGTATAGAGTGGAGCCACTGACAGTTTTATGAGCGATGAATATTCAAAGAAGTGTTATGTACTATACACAACATGGTAATTTACTCTAAACATGGTAAGTTTGAGTGAACCACCACGTTTCTTCTCTACAATAAGAGTAGAAGGGACCCTGGTGAAGCTCTGTGCATTTCAGTACATCTGAATTCACACTTCCACTTTGCTGTAGGTAAATATCTCTTTTTTTAATGCATCACCAGAATGCACTGAGAATTTGTGGAAATGGATCATTACGGACTTAAAACTGCATCTTCTTATATTTGAAATATCAAAAAAAATAATTGCATATGAACCACTGATGCATATGACTTCCATATTACAACACAAGGTCTAGCATCTACCAAAGACATGTTCCTGCTCAACTCCGCCTACCTTTCTGGCTTCTACCCAGGATTATGTCCAGTACTCCCTAATTCATCATATATCTTCCGCCCCTCCCACTGAAAACCAACAAGGGCCACGGTGCAGAATCTGAAAGGCAGCTGTCAGTGGATGCAAATTAGAGCGTTAGAGGAGAAAGACAAATCTGCGAGGTCAAAAGCCCCAGAAGTTAAGCCTGCCTGCTACATGTAGGGCAGCACAATACCTGGGTGGGCCCCTCCGCCAGCAACAATACACACAGCTCAGCGTGCCTCCACCTGCAAAGGCCTCCGCAGCCCGGAGGAGTAAATCTCCGTGTCATTACTGAGCGCCCTCATACGCAAAGGCCCACTGCCACCTGGACACCGGCAGCATAAGTGATGAGGTGGACACATGGGCAGAAACGGGCCACTGAAGTATTGTGGACCGGTCCCTACTGCACAGTGGTAGATTTACCAACAGTAATGGTCAGACAATACGACTGCGAAGAAAAGAGAACAATAAGCAGTAATACAAGTGCTAAGGGAAAAAAAATCACTAGCGCAACGGTATATGTCACTGATACCATTGCCTGCAGTGGAGTGAAATCAAACTGTATGCAAAGGTCAAACGCTCTAAAGTTATATTATGACAGGTGGGAGAACGTCAGTCTCCAGCTCAAGCCAAATCACGTGCATTAATCCGGGTTGTTTAAAGTGCGAGTCTTTCACACAGCGGGGTTTTACACAAGCCAGTAGTTCCTATGAATGCGGTTCGCTGACAGCCTGAACCTTTCTCACCTGTGAATTCAAAGACAATTTAGCCGTCAACGAAACGGCCTGCAGGACGCACGGGCGCAGTGCACGGCCATTCCTGAATGAAACCCCCAGGAACGTTCTGGAACGGTTCCAGGGCCCGTGTCCCTGGGTCACCCTGCATTCTAATGAGGCCCTCAGTCAGGCAGGAGAGGGACATGCCAACGCGTTCACGCAGCTCCAAGTCCGTGTCCGCATCTGAATAGCCTCTGGGTCCCCTGCGAGGCTCTGCTCTCTCGACCTGGGCAATATCGGAATCACCCTGAGGCTTTGGCACTCATTAAACCCCACAACGTTCTACGGTCAGCCTTCACAGAAGGGGGAAGGAAATGAGATCTGCAGTCCTATCACCTGCATGTCAAGTCAGGTGAAAAACAGAAACACGTTTTTCAAGTCACGTTTATCGTCTTTTTTAAAACTGTTTTGTTTTTTTGTTTTTTTGCACAAACAAGCTCAGAGCGGCAGTTAGCCTTACACAAGCTAAGCACCTATAAGAAAAAACGCCGCTAAACGCCTATAGGAAAAAAATTCCTGATTTACAAGTCAGCAGCACATATCCGAGCACTGGTACGTGTAGCCAGCCATCCCACGGTCCCGCGGGGCGGGATTTGAACGTTCTTCCTGCCGGACATGTGGTACCACTGATCATTTCAAGTCTCCTTCATGAGGCACTTTGGCAAACTGTTCCCGGGTCTTGACACCGTGCCATACCCAGCTTGGCAGCCCTGGGCGACCGTAGTGAGCAAGCCAAAAGGGAAAGGCCCACGGGCATGGCAGGGAGCCTGCCAGGGCCACAGAGGGATATGAGACAGAATGAGGAAACTAATGACTGGACAATCTCACAATAGGCACAGAACATGATTGCAAGCACAGCATTGTGTTTTTTTCTGTACTGGTTGTGTTGTATGTAATTTATTTGTACTCATGTGTTATGAGAACCAATATAGAAATTCAGATTCCTTCATAAATGTTACTTATCCATTACTGCAGCTCAGATTTTAAATACTGATCATGTGTTCATCATTTTATACTAATAATTCTAATTAAATTATACTCAAACTTCCCATGTGTGGATATTGTCACAAGGTAGCTGTAAGTAGTGTCACACTGGTTAAAGTGCACGTTGCAATCACACCTAGTCACTTTGTCATTTAAAACAGACTGGCTTGCTGGAGGTTCGTGTGAACAGATCTGTGCCTCACCGTAGGAAATGTGCAAACCCACATTACCACCGCAGAAGGTTAAACAGGCTTAGTCATTTTACTGTGCACAACTGGTGGTGGTTTTGGTCTAGTGGTCTTTTCCCTCTAATGTTCCTACTATTCAGCGCTAAATTGCTTCATGCCACAGCAGATGAGGGAGGCAGGAAAACCAAGTCATTCACTCACTCACACACATAAGCATGCGCACAGGCCACTGGTTACAGCCCCATGGTGTCAACATACACCCAAACACTCAACATACACCTAATGGGTTTCCTTCACACATTGGACTCACGGCACGCAAACTAGAGATTTTCACACACACTCACACACACATATATATATATATATATATATATATATATATATATATATATATATATATATATATATATATATATATATATATATATATGTGTGTGTGTGTGTGTGTGTGTGTGTGTGTGTGTGTGTGCTTGTGTGAGTGAGTGCTTGTGTGAATTGAACCATGCACACACCTGTCTCAGCGAAACTGATGATTTCTGAAGTTTCCTCTTCGACTTCATTGGTGTAACTCGCATGACCGTCAAGGTTGGGGATCTCAACCCTACCGTCCTCTCTCACCTTTCCAGAGTGGAGCTTCCGCAGCGCAGTCACCATCGCTGCCTTTGGTATAGGATGGGTGATGTTGGGTCTCTCCTTCATCTGTAATCTGCTCAAAATATGCCGTTTCACAGCCTCCAAGAAATCTACGTTCATCTGTCTCGATTCATCCGGCTGCCCGAGGCCACAAGATGCGCAGGTCTCCCGAGACACTGTTTGGGGTTCAGTGTCCGGTGCCGGAGTGCAAAGGATAGAGAGAACGCAAGTCACAAAGCAAAGCACCTTCACAATAAACTTTCTCATTTTCTTTAAACGTAAATTTCCAAAGCTCATAGACGAGTTGCGTGCTTTCGGTTAACCAATAAACTGAGCAGAATGATCACAAGTTCGTATTACAAATCGTTCAGGCTTCTCCCAAATGAAAACAACAGGGTTAAAGAAAAGTCAAAATACAGAGAACAAGTTGTAATATCCACTCTCTGTGAAGTGATGTAGCACTTGAGTCTTCCATACGACAATTTACAAATTCGCAATCAGATGCGATCAGAATATTAAATCATTTAATTTTCTTGAATATATTCCTTTTTATTTTCAGTCTTTGGTCACTCGGTGATGCGCGCGATAAAGCACCGGAAAAATGACATTGTTTGCGGACCGTTATGCCATGCACATTACCAGCTGACTTATTGTCCCCCGGTGCTACTTAACAAAGCCTGGGAATCTGACTGGAAGTCTCAAAATCGGTTATCCTCACGGCCGCGAATGACACTTCAGCGCGAAGCTTTGCGCGTCATGGCATGGCTAAAGGCAGCATGCAGCGTTAGGAGTCAAGAGCAACAATCAAACGATGGGCGACCTAGTGATGGAAACTAAGTTTTTCTTGTCAGTTAAAAATATCCATAATGAAAGAAAGTAATTAAGAACCAACCATTATTTTTTTGCCCACTGTATTTCCAATTTGCCATTCGCCTATCTTCTAGATATTCAGGTTCAGGTCCTCCTTTCCTTTGTGTGATATGATGACTTCCAGTTTGCGTTTTCCAAGTAGTTCTGCATAGCTTTGGGGCCACGAGGATGTGTTGATCTGAACAGCTTTTCCCCTTGCACTCGCGACATTGTGCAGCTTTAGGCAGAAACTTTTTATACGGGAGTCGAAACCACGTGGGACGAGCAGCCAACTGGAGTTCTCTGGTGGAGATTATGCTTCAAGCGACCGTAGACAAACTTCCTGATGCAGCGGTCTCCAACGGGACGCACAGGCGAACAACCAGAGCAATCTAAACCAGACTGGCTGGTTGATTTTACGAGCTTTCACCTGCTTATTATCGGTAACGCTCGGATGGTTTCATGCTTTTCTCTCACAGAAATTGGTAGCCTACTCGTGCTGATTAAAAACATTTTTTTTTACTGCTTGATGCTTTTCATTAATTTACATATATCACGTTTTCAAATTTTTTATTTAGAGACAGCCCACTAAAAATCTGTTCATGTGTGACTAAATGGGTAAATAACGCGCAGCCCACCAAGTCCGTTGCACATGCTTTATTTAATAAGATAGGAAGCTGAGCCCTAAAAGGGGATCACTAACAGAAACGTGTGAACTTGCAAATTCGGTCATCTGGAGCCAGATGAAATGTTCTTTAACTCAGTTTATAGCCTAAGTAAGGGCAGACGCTGCACAGGCTGTGCATTACAGTATTTCATTTATAAACATCAACATGACTAAGTGGTACCATTAATATTGTGGGGAAACGACACATTAAGGGATCACGTCAAGTCGAGTCAAATTGATTTATATGAGATGCTTTCACAAAGCAGCTCTACAAATGTCCCCAGTGAGCAAGCCAAGGGCGACAGTGGCAAGGAGAAACTCCCTAGAGCACGAGGAAGAAGCCCTGAGAGGAACCAAGACTCAAAGGGGAGGGGGGCTCCTCCTCTGGTCTCCTCATCTGAAGAACTACATTTTGCGTTCATGGGACATTGTACCTCTTTTCTACATCTTCAGAATGTGGTACGAGCGTCATGTTGATGAGTTATCTCACAGCGCCCCCTTTCTTTGAGCAACTGGCGCAGAATTTGAGACGCGTGGAATCAATCGTTTGCGGGAGAACTGTTCATTTGCCAATCCGATTGTCGCCGCTCTTGTACTGTGCTTTCCCGGTGTCAAAAATGGTCTTCTTCCCTTTTTTAAAGTCAATACTTGCGGTCAACACTTTGAAGTGACTATGCGCCACGAGAGCAACGTTATTTGGGTCTTTGATTCAAAATTGTAGGATGATGGGTATGTTGGCTTTTCTGTAAGATTCATTCTGTAAGGTTCCTTTTTAGAATGTAATAAATAATCCGTCTGATATTTAAATAGGCATTTCTTGCGATTTTCATACATGTAAAGTCACTAGAATGCAGCAATCATCGTTTGAAATGCTCGTGAGTTGTCGATTTGCAGAACACATTAGGGATTAGTCCGTCAATGGGAATAATCTAATAATATGGCGGTTCGTGAAATCCCATCCCAATAATCTGTGTTCGAATTCGAATATGGCAGGTGGCGCTACAGAGCAGCCGCAGTTTGGGAACAGTGGAATCGGGCCAATTGACAGCTACAGATTATTTTAACTGAGACTGTGAATCAAAGTTTAGCCTTTGAAAGACCATCTTGGGATCAGAGAGCTTCAATGATGTTTATTATAATGTTATAATGTTACGTTTACATTCACAGCGTATTAAGCACATTAAAGGTGACGGTACAAGTCTACTGGTCAGTAGTTGCTTTCTGGTTAATATTGTGTTAAACGTTTTCGGGAGAAAAAAATATTTGACATAATAGTTTTCTTTTAATGGAAGGTATTTTGTAATGATTGTGCACACACCTTCTCTGTGTAAAACAAAACCAAGATGTAAATGTCTGAAAAATCGTTTCACCTGAAGGTCTGATCTTTAACTGACAGAATCCTGACCGTTACGATTAAGATGTGCAGACCTGTCACCTTTACGGAACAAGGATAGACTTTTGTGTCTTTTTTGTCCGTTTGCCAACCCTCAATAGTATATGTGCAAATGACTCACTAACCCCGTAGTTAGATATTTATTTAATAATCAGTTGAGATAACTTCACCAAAAGAAAAAAACTGTAATCTACATTATTAAACATACATATACGTTCTTCTGTCCTTCCTGGAGGACGCAGTTTGAGAGCTGGAGAAGATGTAGGAGTGGTACAGACACGGCAGCCTATAAGAATAAAGTCCAAAGCGCTCTGGTTCTGCACAAGGCTGTCGTGATACGGAGGTTAGCGCTCACGCTGCAGTCCGTGCAGGCCAAGCTGAGATTCGCTAACTCTGAATCGGTGTCAAACGGAAGATCAGTGGCTTATGGGTCGCTGGCTTCTCCGAGACAAAAGATGCTCCTAAAACAGAACTTTTACTCCAAATTTTTTGGTACATTACATACATTCCACTCTTGAAACCAGCCTAAGCAACCCAGTCTCACGCAGAATTCACAGAATTATAATGAATGAGAGGGATTTGTGTTTATCGATTTATTTTTTGGGGGGAAAGTGAGGGAAGCTGTAAGAGAAGCTATGACTGCTCAACCCTAACTGCTAGCCTTAAGTGTTTGTAACGTTTCCCATTAGTGTGATTTCCTATGAATTTATAATTGTGGGAACATGTCAGTCTAAGTGTAAATTGAGAAGTGATATAGTGAAATCCTTTGTGAATATTTACAAATCATTAGAACAGAAGACAAAACAGAACTTGATTTATCATGTGTTTTTTTAATGGAAGTGGCCCATATGCTACTCCTCTTCCATACAACATCGTGTCCGTTGGATTCCCATGCTAAACATGGTTTGACACCTGCCCTTTTCTTTCAAATGTCCATGGTTTTAAGACTGTAATATGATGCCAAACATTGAAATGCTGTCACTTTCAAGAAACTTGGACCAAATCACCTCTCTGTTTGTAGAGGATTACGAACCCACTAGAGCATACAACTGCAGGAAGAAAGTGGTTCTGGTTGGGGAGGAGGTTCATATTGACATTCTGGATTCAACAGGGCAGGAGGACCACGCAGCCGTTAGAGATAACTACTTTCGCAGTGGAGAGGGCTTCTTGCTGGTCTTTTCCATCATCGAGTCAGAGTCTTTCAGTGCCACCTTGGAGTACAGGTGGGTTTTTTTTCAGTGAGCAGAATTTCCAGAAACCAGAATTAACTCTTGTTCTGTCTCCTGTTGTATAAATTGAGGCACAAACACATAATCAGATTATAACAACCTGTCATTATATATTTTATTTATGATGTTCCATGGTTGAGAATGAGTGTGTGTGTGTGTGTGTGTGTGTGTGTGTGTGTGTGTGTGTGTGTGTGTGTGTGTGTGTGTGTGTGTGTGTGTGTGTGTCTGTGTGCGCATGCGTGCGTGCGTGGGTTGGTGGGTGCATGAGTGTGTGCATGCATGTGTGAGTGTGTGTGTATTTTGTGACAGAGAGCAGATCCTGCATGTAAGTACAGAGGAGGATAAAATCCCCCTGTACTGGGTTGGTAATAAGTCTGATCAGGGTATGAGGGGGTAGGTTTCTCTGGCTGGGGCATGTGAGAAAGCTGAGGAATGACAACAGTCATTTCTGATTTATGTCAGGTGGCTAACTGAGAAGCCCTTCTTTGAGTAGCTCTGATGTCTTCTGTAGTAAAGGATTCAAATGTTCAACTAGACAAGCTCACCAAATAGACAGATTTTAGTATAAACCACAAATCATAAAATTGTTAGAGCTGTATTTTTTTTTAAATGAAACCACTTTTTATATTATAAGATTTTAGTGATTATCTGTCCATTGATAACAGACTAAATAAACCATATTTGTTTAATACATATGTTTTACTTCACTAGTTCACATCAGTCCTGTAACGGCCCTTGGGCAAGACTCCTACTATTATAATTTGCCTACCTCAGAAACAAGCGCACGATAGACACCAGAGGTGTCAACCTGGTGAAAACCCCAAATGCAGACTGTGTAAAGAGCCTCTGAGACAATACAAGGTGCTGGAGAGACACAACCAAGTGGCAAGGATCATATATAGGAATATATATTTGCAAGGCATATGAGCTGATCTCATGGAAGGAGCCGCTAAAAGTGGTGGTTAACATCAAGGTGACGATCCTGGGTGAACAGTGGAGACGATTCAGTGAACAACGCAGTCCTAGCTGGAGCGAAATGGTACATCGCACTCTGAGGCCTCTGGTAGAACGCCAAGGTGTGAGAAAAAAGGCATGGAAGGATGAGACAGGAATAAAACAAAAACTGTCTCACCTTTCAAGTATGTGGACATTTATCTATATATGGTGACAAGTATTGGCTCAGCGGCTGTCACCATTGTGAGAAAATGTACAAAACAAACAAACAAAAAAGTAAACGAGATTTGAAATATTGCTGGCTGGGTTTCAACACTGGCTCTTGCATCAAGCTAAAAATTTGAAGGAAGTGATAAAAGTATTTCTTTTGGTTTTAGAGTAAATCAAGTGATTGGATTTTTGCTATGATTTGAAAACTCTCCAGGTGTCTTGAATTATGCTATACACAGAATGGCCACTTTGTTGGAGACACCTAAGTGGTAGCACATTGGACCTCCTTTAGCCTTGAGAAACACAATAATTTGTCATGGCCTAGATTCCACTATGTGCTGAAGTATTCTGCAGCAATCTTGGCCCATGAGTAACAGGACAGCTTCTCGCAATTGCTGCAAATGAGATGGAGGTACTGACATTCTCTGAACAGCCTGTTCTACCTTATCCCAGAGATGCTCTATAGGATTAAGGTCTGGGGACTGTGCAGGCCAGGGAAGTGTAGGAAACTCGCCATCATGTTCATGGAACCAATCCATGACCGCACGGCCCATGTGGCATGGTGCACGGTCCTGATGAACGTGACCTGCTATAGGGTAAACAGCTGTCCTGAAGGGACGAACTCGGTCAGCCGCTAGGCTTCGGGAAGCCCCACTGTCCAAACATCCATTCCCCACCTCCACCAGCCGGAGTGGTGCAACAGAGATCCGGATTGACCTGAACAGGCGATGTTTTTCCACTGCTCAGTACTCCAGTTTTTTATGCTCTTTTGCCCAATGGATTGTTGCATTTACGTTTCACTTAGACAGCAGTGGCACTCAAACTCGTCTGGCACTCATTGGCACTCAAACTCAAACACTCTTATGTGGATTCACACTGAAACTGATCCTTAGAAAACTTGCTCACATGATTTAATGCTGCACTTTGGAATCACCAAATTGTGAATGGGCAGTGTCTCTAATAAAGTGGCCATCTTACTTATATTCAGTGATTTTACTGGAGATGTTGGAATGATTTGGAGATAAATCTGCTGAAAACCACTTTTCTGAAAAAAGATGTGAAAGAGACATATTTGTATGACATTGTTTACTGTCCTTCTCTTATCTACATAATGTTTCACACACACACAGACACACACAATATAGAGAACCAAACAACCTACTGTGAATTTAAAACGTGTTATGGCCTGTAATTGGTTAAACACACTGTATCATGTGAAAGAATCACTATTTCCAAGCATCTGTCATAAATCAGCAATTTTACTACCATTATTAGCCACCAGAGGGCACACTGGGTGAGAACTAATTCTGTAATCCACGATACTGGAAGGCCAAGGCTGGAGGAGTGTCTAAGATCAAGGGTTCTGGGCTGCAATGCGCTATGCCGATCGGATGTCCATGGTAAAGACGATGTCGATATGGCGATCCTGAGGGAGCTCTAAACCACCAGGTCCTCCAAGGAGAGGTGAACCGGCCCAGGTCGGAAATGGAGCAGGTCAAAGGCCCCGTGATCAGTCGCTGTAGTGAAGTACAACGCGATCAGGCCTTTTACACCGCAATGATTATAAAAGAACATGATTTCTAAATCGTTGCATTCCAGTAATATTTGATACAAATATGTCCTTGTAAAAAAATATGCATTGCACAGGTCTAACGTTTTAGTGAACCTAACCTAAATTAATCTGAGTGCATGCTTACAGTTAATAGTTTAATTCAGTGACTCACTTAATCTTAAAAATAATAATAATAATAATAATAATAATTGCATACACTTCTTGGCAGAATTAAGTCACGCAAGGCATTATCTTTAGTACACACCCACGACGGTGGAAGTGATAAACTTATTAGACCCAATATTAGAAAATATTAGACCCATGGATTAACTTAAATGTTATGTTCATGACAGTATCTCACCTTAGCATTTTGATGTTGATAATTAAATCGTACTGTTTGATAGGAATTCTTTGGGAATACGTTTTCTCTTCTCTCTATGAATTTAGGCTGTAATACCAGATTGAGCCAGATGAACTCAATATGAACTTTGCCCTTGACTACTTGAAATTTAAGATTTCTATTGCTGAATTAATTTCTCAGACCATTTCTCAGGCCATGAGATCACTTCAATAAGTCCTTTTGCATTTTACGCAGTGGTTCGGAAATTTATGAGGGTTGCTCTTGTCTCGGTTTTACAAGGAATGGTTCAATATTCAGAACTTGTCAAAGGTCTTGCCAAAGTGACCCCCTAACAATGGAAGAATTATGCATTAATTAGATTACCAGTAGACTGTACCTGAGTTTAAGATACTACTTCCATAGGTCTACCATAAAGTATAAAGTATATCATTTTAAACTTCCAACTATACACATTTAAAGTATAGTATTTACATCACGTTCACCTGTATGCATTTGTACTTCAAATTTTTATTTATTATATGAGAGCTACGAGGACATCAAGAGAACTGTGTTTATGGCCAGAACACAATGTAGAAATTGAAGTTTAATTATCTTGTTATCTGAGTCATTTTTCTAAGTTCACATCCATTCAGTGGTTCCACCAAATGCTCAAGAAATATGTGTAAAAATATGTATTAAAACCAGAGCATTTAACTGGTACATCCAATATAATCCACAAATTTGTGGCACAAACCTATCATCCAATTACATCAAAATGTAGTTAAGGAAAAGTATCATGCAACATGTAACACTTTCACAGAGATGTAGTGGTTCCATAAGAAAACAGACCATCATAAAGCATTCACTAATCTGGGGAATTCTCATGAGCTAACTGAATATTTATTCCATTTAACTACAATCCATCCCTTAAAATAAAATTATATTTAGTCAGACAACCCCCCCCCCCCCCCCCAAAAAAAAATAATAATTTGTGGGAATGTCTGTGAATATGTTGTGTGTGCAGTGTGTGTTTTCCTGTTTTTAGGAAGAACAGCCTAGTGTACATGTTTTTGCCCTCTGTAAAGTACTTGCTATGACAGTTTCCTTGTGGACTAATGATTAAGCAGGAATTAATTTAGTTGATTGGATTGTTGGTTGGCCTGTGAACGTTGTCCTAATCTACAGTGGCTATAAAGTGTTCAACATTGGCCGGAACTGGAGCACAGAATCATTCCCACTGATCTACATCACCCTTTATGCTCTCAGTCTGGTGAGTTTTCAAGAAAGAGTGAAGTGGTTTCAAATTCCAGGAATCCTTGCAATATGGAACACTGCACATATTGGAACAGGAGAAGACAGCAGTAAATGGCATCACTTTGAGCCTCGATATGTGTAGAGATATGTTGTGTGACCAAACTGTATACTTTTATTGCCCTAGCACAGGGCACACCTGTGTAATGATCTAGTTATTTAAGTAGCACCTTCATACATCCCTCTGACAACTGTATGGACTATCTTGGCAGTAGTACTTACAAATAGGCATGTAATAAATTTGTGCTCAGGTTTAATTTCAGAAACAATTTCTTAGGGCACAAAATGTTTATCTTGTTTCAGATCAGGAAACATGGGGCATATTAGCGGATTTTACATGTAGTTTTACATTCCTTTGCAGTTACTTTGGTTTAATGCATAATATAAAGTGTACGTATTTTCTATTCACGAATTGTTTACTTTTTTACGTAATTATGTATATATTTTTAGCGATGGACTTGAACTCTTATACTGAAATGTGAACATGACAGCTGACATATTGAATACTACGTCGTCGGCACTCGCTTCACAGCTGAATATATTAAGCTTTCAATAGCCGGTATTTATATTCCTAGCGCGTTGTTGTGTATGTAGCCATAGCGTTCTTACCTCTCGTTGGAAACAACTGCTACATCGTCTATTTTGACTATCCATTTAATCTCAGCTGTTCTGAAAAGCGATACCAATGTCTTAAGCACAGTGAGATAAGGGAGAGAGTGCGCTTTTTCTGACGGGGATGGTGAGAAGGCTTCAAGACCTCATCACTACCTCCGTGGATTTGTGAGGGATTTATTTCGTTGGGATATAGTCACTGGAGCAAAGGAATAATCCATCGGAAAATCCAGTTGAATTGTCAGGTAAAATGAGTAATTATGCACGAGTTTGTGGGGGAAATATGACATAAGGAATTTGGTTTTGAATGTTCTTTTTGAAGAATATCGGCGCAGCGCTCATATCATCGCAGAACTGAATCTCTTCCATTGTGTGGCCCTGGCACGCCTTGAGAGACGTAATAGCCTACCGTCCTTTTCTAGATAATGTATTTTCTTTAGGTCATAGCCTTTACTAATTTACGTCAGGAAGATTACGATTTCGTTCTATTTTATATTTATTGTTGTATCCTCTAACAATATACTTAGGCTACTGAGCAAAACATCCATCCACTAGTGTGTTAATTTTGTGAATTGCGAGACCTAAATAATGAAGCGCTTTAGCCGTATCTGACACATTTTGCCCGTGATTTTGTAGATAATGGACAGAATCGTTGAGGAGGTCTTTGCCTTTATACAGTAACAATTCTAATCAATTGTAAACGGGTTTCACAGCTGATCGGTGGAGAGTGTATGCGCGCCCGGCTGCAGCGCCAGTCCCGACGTCTCCTGTCACTCTGAAGCTTACCGCGGAAAAACGCGCACAAACGCGCACCTCCCCGTCCGTTCATTACAGCGGCGTGGCTGGGGACGCATTTTATTCCGTTCACCACGTCCCCTTTAAAAGGGAGGACGTCCTAGTGGGTTAATTTCTTTATAAATTTGAGGAGGATCCGTTTTGCGCTGGAGATTCCTACCCTGACCGCGTTTAGCCTGCACGTAATTTTCGTTCGTTCGGTATTTGTCATGAGACTTCAGTATTAAGGTCAAACGGGCTGATCCGCTGCGTCGCTTTAGACAGTAAGGTGCGTCGCCCGCTCATGGCTGCCATGGCACAAAGACCGTTAGAGGTTATTTGGCGAATGCCTCTTTCATTTGTTTCTTTTTGGAATGGGAGCAAACAGCTTGTGTGTATATATGGCTGGATCGTGATAATATGTGTTTTGTCTATTACTGATGTAGGGGAGCACGTGGACAATAAGGCAGCTCTTGCTGTCTTTTTAGTTGATGAACCGCACCGGTGAGATCTTGTCATTTGTGCATGTAATTTAGCGATAAAAAAAAAAGTTAAGCTATGGATGGAGGAAGGAAACAGGAACATGGAGTTATTTTGCGTTCCATACATGATTTATTTACCTCAAAAACGGTAAATGTAAATATCGTCACAGCTGCTAGTTATACCTATTGTCAGTAATCAAGTTGATTTCAAGTTGATCTCTGCCTCTGAACCATTTGATTGAAAGATGTGTAGATCAATCTGTTAGTTGTCCGTCTCTCCCAGTATTCAGCCTGAAGACGGGTTTATGGTACCACAGATCCACACTTCATTGTGGCTCCATCAAATTGCCAAAACTAAATACAGACCTCAGTAAGTGCTGCAACGAAGTGTCTGCTGGGTAGATGATTCTACAGATCGCTCCCCTGAGGGCTTGTGGTTTGCGGTTTGCCTCCTTGATAATAAGGATCTGAGGTGGCATGCATTGTATGCTGTTATGAAAATCATCCCATCCTATAGGTTGTAAATATAGGGGCTCCATACTAAAGGGTTTCGTTGGTTATGTGCATGAACGTCCATGTATACACCTAGGAGCTCCACGTTTGAGACAACTGGTTAATAAAAAGCCTAAAACACATGGTGCTAGTATGGTACTGGTGCACAGAGCTATTCTAAACTGTTAGCATGATAGCATTTGTTGTTTGAACTAGTTGACTAAACTTGTTACATAATTAAACTGGAGTAAATGAGCAGGGGTCATTAGTGCCTGGTTTCTCAAAGGCATTGCGTTGTAATGCTCACGTCATAAGCTCGTAAAGGCTTAAAGGTGATATTTGGTGGCCCTGGTTCATCCAATTATTGCCAGTTGAGGAGCTCTATCTTGTACTGCAAATATAGATTTCACCTCTTTTGAGAATAGAATAAGCTCTCAAGCATGATGAGCTCACAATAAGATGACAAAAGCCACAAGAATAAGAAAATATGTATAAATTGAATTTCAAATATAGATCCCAGACCCATTCATATATACAATGATATGGCACCCTATATAAACCCTGTGGTACCAATTCTACTTGACAAGCTCTTAGCTCTTTGTGAGAGACATCCCAGATATGATCTTATGTAGATAGTGCCCTTCCGAATTGCCCAGACTGACAAACATTATGGTGTGGAATGCATTCTAAAGTGTGATTTACCACTAATTCTAATTCTAGGAGCAAACATATTGGAAGGAATCTGGTTTTAATCTGGACCTTTCAATTTGTGCTTTTTTTTTTCACTTTTCAACACCACACTCGGAATATTTAAGCCTGAGAAATAATAGCAATGAATTACGTTAATAAAAATGGCCAGTTTCCCCTCAGCTGTGCTCGTGTTCCTGGACTGGGTGAATGACGGTCTTTTGTGTGCCTTGTGGCCAAGCCTGGCATTTGGTTTGACAACCGTAGACTGTGATTGACTGGCCCTTGGCTAACATGGAAAGGGTCAAAACGACTCAGTCCTACCTCCACCCCAGTGTCCCGCCATTAAGTGTCCCGCCGCCGAAAAGAACTCCCACTGTTCCTCCAAACTCTGAGCTCAACTGAAGCTCAAATCTAGGCTGATGCTTAGGAAGTGATCATTAAAGGACATCATCCAGTGGTAGTGGTGGAGTTCTTAAAGAAATCTTAAAGAAACACAGCAGTGGTTTGGCCTCAGTGGTATACTAGCATGCAAAGCCAGCATGAGTTTCAGTGTGCGACTCCGTAATATAGATGCCTGGATTCAGGACCCATAAAGAGAGAAGTGGAGAACTAGGATGGCACTCCTGTCTTGGTGTGCTGCACTTCCTACCCCTGTGAGGCTGTAGTGCATCTGTTTGGTAAAGATAAGCAATCTGAGGAGTGGTTACCCTGTCAAGCTGACTGGGACTCAGCCGTGCCCCGCTCAGCTTGTGATCTCAACTTCTTTAAGAGGAAACGGAGGAAACTCTTCAGATCAGCAGCGAGCATCGGTTTGTTGCAAGCCAGAGATAACGGGGCTCTTCCCTCCACTGAGCAGAGTGTATGGCAGCAGGCGATGCCCAGCCGATTGAATGGCAGCTCGAGCCGGGCACGATGGCCCCTGCTTGTAAAAGCAAACATCCATTTTTATGAATTTTTCAGATGGTTGTTGTGTTTGTCAAGCTCCAAGCTTCAGCTGAGTGTGGTACATTAAAACGTTTCTGCTTAAATATGTCTTATTTGTCAGACTTATTGTTGCTAGGCAAGTCTGTGTTGCTTTCAAAAGGTCTACCGTACTTGTGCAGAGGGTTATCTAAGCATTTACATTGGCATGCGTTGGTCTAGATTTAGCATTCACATATATAATACACATCTGTTGATTGGTAGCGCAGCTAGCAGTATTTATTGCACACTCAAATGGCCTCAGTACAGTATAGAAAAATCTGTCAGTTAACAACCCCCCCCCCCCCCTGCCCCCAGCGGTGTTTCTGTTGTATTGTATCAGTCTTTGGTTTGACATTCTCTGCCCAGGAAGTCTGTTCCCACTGCCCTCAGAGTGGAGTGAAGTGTAATGGGTACTTTACAGTAGCATTCTAGAAATATAGAATCGGCATTCTTGCTTTCAGTAACCGAGCAAGGACTGGTGCAGCTCACGGGGCAGGGCCTTGTTTATCGCTCTGGAACACATTGCAGATGAAACTCTGCGCTACGGCTGAGCGGGACCCTCGCTCAGTCTGCCTCATACGATGATGAGCAGTCAGGTTTCTTCCGCCTAAAGCTGTGGTTTCTCTTTCTCTTTCTGCCATCACATTTCCTGCCTGTTGGTCTTCAAGCACGGCGTTCCTCTGCAGTCCCACTGCATTTACCAGGCAACTGTCAGTCATATTATTACGTTCTTACGTTCGACATCATTCATGGGCTTAAAATATTCAAATTCATAAGCTTAAAATATCACGCCATCTCCAAAAGAGCCTGGTCCAGTCAGATAAGACTTGAGGGTTATGAAACAGGAATATGTGATAGATTTGTATTCATTGTGTTATGCTTGAATTGGTTCAGCCCTTTCTGATGGTGTGTCCTAATTTTGTTTTTGATCTTCTTGATTAATTTATTCATTTGGAGTGAATCCCTTTTGGGAACAGCCCAGGTGCTCGCTGCTGTAATTGGCTGGTTGTCAGAGTTTGTCTCTCCCTACCACCGAGACAGGCACTGAGTTCATCAGCAAATTATAGAACAAATTGCAGATCTCTCTCTCTTTTGCTTAATTTCTTTCATTTGCAGACGTGCAGTTCACGCGAAATTATTGCAGTCGACACATTTGCATCAATCTTTAAACTCAGCAGTCAGATATCCTTCCCTTTTTGGTCAATGGGGCAGAGACCAGTGTTGGGGTTACTTGCTGAGGTCCTCAGAAGTCATGTTTTTTCATTTTAGGTTTCCATGCTGTTTTAGAAAGGAAAACGGCTAAACTGGTTCATTTTATTTTCGGCCTGCGCAGAATGTCAGTTTATTGTAGTAGAGTGCAGATGGTGGAAGCATTAGATCTGTAATGTGTTGGAATTTGTTAACTCTGTGGGGAATCTGGGATTATGATGGAATACTTCTCATTTTTTGTCATGCTGAAATAATCATAGCTAATAGATTAAGCAAAGCATTGGGCCCAGTTATAAGTTGGTGCCGAATGCAAATTAGAGTGATTTTACAAGGTTTAGTTAGTTCCTCATGTTGTAAATATTGGAAACGGTCCGAGTTGTGTGCAAATCTGCTGGCCGGAGGATTCCCGACAGGATCTTCCACACCAGACCCATGCTTTCTCACCTACATTATTTTCTTTCTTTTACTCTTGGCTGAGAGCAAAGACCTGTGGGAAATGTAGGCAGATATGTTTATCTGCAGTGCAGAGAAGTATACGTAAACAAATGAGAGTTATGATAAACTCTACCTGTTTGTCATTACAATCGACTAAATTCACAGCTTTCAGTCTGTTTCTTCTTCATCTATCAGCATATTTGTATGATGACGTGTGACTAACAGTTATTCGGGGTAAGAACATGTGGAGTTTAATGTAATTGCGAATTTAGATTTTCAGCACAAAAGCACCAAAACACATTTAATGCAATATTGTGGAATATAACAGTTAGCTTAATACAGTATTGTGGAATATAACAGTTAGCTAATGCGGTATTGTGGAATATAACAGCTGGTTATAGACACACCCTGTATGGCCTTGACTTGTAAAGTCTGTGCAGAGGGCTTCCTCGTGCTGTTATTTGGAAAGAATGTAGGGGTGTGTGTGTGTGTGTGTGTGTGTGTGTGTGTGTGTGTGTGTGTGTGTGTGTGTGTGTGTGATTCATGCAGGGAACAGTAGTACTGTCAGTAATTAGATTTCTGACAAACCCTTCTTTATCTTGGCAGTTATGAAACTGTCCACTGTTATGTCTTCTTACCAGTAGGGTTGTGATGTTCCCCAGCCTAAACAAGGAATAGCAAATATTTCAGCTCAATCAAGGCAACATCCAAATGTAATAAAATCAATAACTTGCTGGAACAGTACCTATATAATTTGTTCAGATTCAAGTGGTTATTTCATTTGGTCAGGAGACAATTTGAACGTCTTGTAGTAGACGGGTCAGTTTCTCACTGTAGACTTGCCTGGTGTAACACTCAGTTTCTAGAGAAGCAGGATTTTCTGGATAGAAGGGCTGGCAAAGCTCCTGTCTCTCGGTTTCTTGCGCTGGATTGATGCAATTGAGACGCTTCTGTATATTTCAGAATCATCTTTCTGTTGCCATCTGCAGTTGCGTTAAAGACCACTGAGTCAATGCGTAACCAAGTGTGCATGTCACTAATGAACAGGTACGCTTTGGGTCATGTGCAGCTCATTTTTTCTTCCTGTGTTCCTCATTATATCACTCTGCTACTCCGTCCGTAAGCCTTTCCCAATGGTTTGCTTCTTTTGATAAATGCTTTGAGGTCATGTGGGTGAGTCTTGAATCCTGGATATTGCCTTTGACTTTCAGAAGCTGTTCTTGATGATGGAAGGGTCATGCACTGATGTGGCCACCTGTGGCCTGCCAGGCTGTTTGCTTCTGCCAAGATCTTTAATCCGTCATTGCCTTTTAACAGGAGAGACAGAGATGGTTTGAATGCACCTGGTATTTCTTGTTTGCATCGGCTGTCAGAAAAAATCCAAATCGACCAGACACAAAGGCCACATCTAGAATAAATTTTGTAAGCTCTTCTTTACAGGAAGTAAATGGTTTTCTCTGCTCGATGACAAAGAAAAAATGATGCATCAGCCTTGCAGTTAGGTCTGGCCCCCTAAGATGGTAGGCGTGTATGCGAAAAGTGTGTAATTGCTACACAGTTCACTCAACAGGCTTGTCTTTTACTTTTACCAAAATGCTTCTATAAATAATTAATTTAAAGTATGTTGGGACTTTCATGGACTCAATAGTCATTGTTTTCTTACATTTTAGACTGCACTGGATATAGCTGCACTGGCTATAGCTACAGGTGCACTGCCCAATTTTCATGGAACCCTTCGCCAAGTCCCGCCTTGTTTACTACGCCTGTCAAGCTTCCTCTCCAGCTACGTTAATCTGTAGCATTTTCAACAATACCAGTCAGGGATGTTCCAAAGGAAATAATAATAAATTCCTGGAATAATAGTTCTGAAATATCAGAGAGAAATGTACAGAAAGGACTACAAATATGCCTTTGAGAGCCACATTTGCAATATAATATGCCGGCAGATTATTGTGAATGAAGAAGATATTAAAATTGAGAGAATAAGATCACTGATGGTTGTTAGTACTGACAGTGAAATGCGATGTCCTTTCAAACTGAATAACATCCGTACTTTGATTTATCTGTTGTGCTTAATCAGAAGATAGTGGTTCATACATTGCGCATCAGCCTTTTTGTTGGATCTGTTCGGCAGACTTCCTGAAATTCCCTCCCTTCCACAGGTGCAGGGAGAGTAGCCGTGGGGTTGGGATACTGGGAAGTAGGCCACCCGTTCACACAGTGCTAAAAGATATCGGAGCAATGTCTCTGTCTAGCAACCAACAGTGCTAGTGCTTCTTTTAAGTGGTATATTTGCTTAGCATCAAATACACAACTTGCTAGCTAAGGGGCTGTTGTATTAAGTTTTAAAATGCAAGCCTTCAATTTGGTTAAAAACATTTGTCTTTCCTTAGTTATCAATCTATTAATATATTCAAGCTTCACTGTGAATGTTATAGTATAATAGCTTCACATTTCAAAATACAATGATACAATATCACCATTTAACTGTAAAATGGACTGAAAAAGCTAAAAAGGTTACCTTCCACAGGCTTTCTTCGGAGCATGCATAAAATCACAGAGCAGCAAACATTAGGTGAAGCCCCACTTATCCAACCACAGCGTGAGTGAGGTCTACCACACTGTTTAAACCTTATCCCACATCTCGTCTTTGGCTTCAGCAAAGCAAAAAATACAACACGCCCATCTACACTTTGAGGACGTCTGCTGTTGGCTTACTAACTGAACTACGGAACGAAAGTTGGAGAGCCATCAGTGTAACAGGACTGACCGAAGCATGCAGTGTCGGACTATTGGTAGAGATCTGTGTGTTGAGGGCTTTGATGGGCTACTTGTCATTTTTTAACCAAATAACTTGGAGAACTCGTTGAGTCCATGCTGCGCTCCAGTGCACTAAGATGACGTGTATGATGTTCAATAACCTGGAAAGCCTAATTATACAGAAATGCCACAGACGACTGTAATAATTAAAATAGGGTTGCTTAGCCACAATGAATTAATTATTTCGTTTTAGGCAATGCCGTTGAATTTCTCGCTTCACCTTTCTGCGCTTACTTTTTACTTTCAGTACTTGAATGCTTGACTTTTGGGGAAAGTTTCAGAATATGAAAGACAGAGGGAGACGAGCTGCTGTTCTTACTAATCTTTTATTCATTGCTTCCTCTCCCCACATGGTTCTCTTCAATCTCCTTCCTCTGTTCTGGATCTTTCACTTTATTCTCTGCACACTCTTAGGTGCTGCTCTCTCTCTTTCTCTTTCTGTTGCGTGCGTGCTCTCTCGTGCATTCTCTCTCCCGTCTCTCAATACGGAGCTAAAGCAGAAAAGAAGCACCCCTTTTCTTTTTATTGGCACCAGTGGGCCAGCGTAGCATAGGAACAATATAGGTTGAAACAAGCGGGCGGACCCGCTGGGGTGGGGATGGGGTGGGTGGGGGGTTTAGAACTCCAGCCTTCATAATCACCTGCACAATGTACCCCAATACACATGCAGACATGAAGAAGAGATGAGGGAAGCATTTTGGGGGGGGGGACTAATTCTGAGTCAACAAATGGCTCTCAACATTTGCAGCACATCGTCAGGTGAAAACTATATTAAAAAGTCTTGCACAGCAAATATTTTTGAGAATTTCTAAAAAAAACTTTTGAATGTTTTAATAAATAAAGTGGAAAAGTACAGTTCTGAACACATGTGCCAGGCTGTCCACCTGAGCCAGAGCCCTGTGTGCAGTGTTGGGATGCACCGGTGCACTAACTCTCATTCAGATGGCAGGTTGATCCCATCTGCCACTGCTTCACACTGCGGCTGGTCTGCACCCAGAATCCCTTACTCCCCAGGCTGTTTAACGTGGCCTGGTCTTTTAATGTACGTTTCAGAGTTCAGGAGTAATGGCCTCGACATTGTGTGATATGCTTTACCGCTTTAAAAACTCAAGTCATAAATTGCCTCCTGTTCATCACAACACGTCTGATCTACATTTCACATACATGTGCAGTAAAGCAAGCAGAGCAACCAGCATGGGTGTGAGGGTGGGGGTGATTGTGTGTAGGGTTGGCGGGGGGGGGGTTTATCGTGCATGTTTACTTCCTGGCTCAGCTGGCTGGGTCCATGTGATACACATGCACGTCAACAGCACGATGTAAGTGTAAATAAATAGGATGGAAAGGTCTTTCGCTTTTTTGGTGCACTTTTCTTTCACTGGCGCGGCACTCTTGCACCAAATTCGGCTCTCTGGTGCCTTTAATTGTGTGTCCTCGGTGGGAGCGTATCAAAGCCGGCGCTGGAGGAGCAGAAAAACCCGAAATGCTTTTGTGTGACTCAGGAGGGTTAGTGGTGCGGAATTACAAACCAAGCACAGCTTGTCACTTGCAGGGGGAGGGAGGAACAGCTAGTACCAGCACACACCGTGTGCGCCAAGCGGTTTGATCACAGTTGTTGCCATGTTTGTGGTCAAACGGTTCTCACACACTTCCTCTTCTTGGTGCAGTCCGGCTCATGAAAGGCCATAGTTACGAGCTGAAGACCTGAGTTGGAGTGGTGACGCTCTGGGCCGTGCCGTGCGGCGCTATCCTGGAAACGGGTCCGAGAGCTCGCAGCTCAGAGGTGTCTGATTCATCACTCCAGAGGACACCGAAAGGTGCAGCAGCTCGCTTGCTGTCGCTCCGGCAACCACAGGCTAGCTGTTCAAGGTTGTAGAGGCCTGTAGGGTTCTGTTCTTCCTTTGCTTTTGGACGGAACTTTGCCATGGCAACGCTGGCAGTGTTCTCTGGGTCCCGCACATTATCCCTGGGATTATTCTGGGGGTGCGCCGTTGGATTGAGTGAACTTGTGTCTCTTCCCTCTGTTTGTACTCCAACTCACCCTGACTGTTGGTGATCTGAGCATGATTGGAGAGACAAGATGGGCAGGGGTCTGGCTGCACTGTCATTGGAACTGTGTGAGTGTGGCGGACAGTCTAGCAGAGCCATCTGCTGCAGGGCTGCTGTAGCCAAGCCCATCTCTCTCTCTCTCTCTCTCTGTCCCCCCCCCCCCCATTTCTACCATTTTAATGCTGTTGTATTCAATGTGATTCTCTCTCTCTTTCTATTAAGGTGTCTGTGTTTCTCTCTCTCGGTTAACATAGTTACTGCGGCTCTTGTCTCAGCCTCGGCTCCCCTCAGGACCTAAATAGTCTCATCCTCGTGTTTCTCTTCCAACAATGCTAGTTGCTTATTTAACTCCTGCCAATGGGTGGCTCAGGCTGATGGAACAGGTGAGAGGTGGACTCGGGGGAAGAGGTGGGGGTTGCTGTTCGGCAGTTCGGGCAGAGCAGTTCGCGTGGTCGCTGCCGCACGCCGTCAAGCCGAGAGGAGGCGCGGCATCAGAGCAGGGCACTGCGACGTCGTTCTACTGCATCAGGTGGAAAGCGGCTCTTATGCAATTGCTCCTTCAGGGAGGTTGTGAAATGTTTGGTGATGTGATGCTTTTCTCCACTAATTGGGCTGAAAAGAAACAGAAGGAGGAGGTCCTTTGCAGATATTAGCAACAGTGGCTGCTAGGATACTGCCTATCTTGGGCTGTCGGATTTGCCTCCTATGAGGCATGGAAATGACAGCATAAGCATTGCTCATAGCAAAATCCTTTATATACAATATGCTTATATTGTATTTTTGCTTCATTGGTAAGTTCCTCTGGATAAAAGTGTCTGATATGAATTATTGTAGATGCACATGTGAAAAGCAATGGTGTTGTGTAATAATTTCACACTGATGGAGGAGTCTTTGGGTTGCTCTTCCAAAGTGGCTCTGTTAACTGCGTTCTCCTCGTCTCCTGGCAGCGTGTATGTGTGGTGTTGAGCCTGTTGCTATGCCAATCTGAGTCCCATTGGCTCTGTTTGGACTGACCATGTAAAAATGTAAATTTGAGGGGGAGGCAGGCATCCGTTTGCCTTCAACACAAATTTTCCAGTTTGACTGTGCACTTAAGCAGATTGGAGTAAGATGATTAGTGCTCATGTCTTCTTGACCTGCTGAATCACTCTTCCCTTACCACCCCCCTCTTTAAATTCAATTCAATTCAATTTAATAAGCTTTATTTGAATAACTAACTATATTAATTTACAGCATTGCCAATGCACACACCATGAATGAATGTAACAATACTTTTAACAATAATCAACATGAAAAGGTGCAACAACCTGTAATTATCATGAAAGAACACTTGGTCAGGATAGGAATAGTAAAGAAGCAAAAAGACTGGAAAATGAATAATAATAATAAGAAGAAAGAAAAAATGCTAAATTGCTAAAATACCTAAAGGTTCTCTCCCTTTTTCTTTCACTCAGCTTCTTCAACAGGATGCAGCAGTGAGCAGGCGGGCTATCGCTCGTGACAATGGGGATACTGGTGGCGTCGGCCTGTGCGGGCCAGGCCAACTGCTACAGCAACTCCTCCAAAGACTACTGCTACTCTGCACGTATCCGGAGTACCGTGCTCCAGGGCCTGCCCTTCGGGGGCGTGCCCACTGTCCTCGCCCTTGACTTCATGTGCTTCCTGGTGAGCACGTCCCTCCTCTGCACACGCCCAGGGAGATTCTATTGATTTTTTTTTTTTTTTCCTTGTTGTTTTTGTGTTTTGTTTTGTTTTTTTTCCCCTTGCACAGGTCTTTACAGCAGCCGTGAACCTTAATGGCACTGTTTCAGTACACAAAAAGAGCGCCCTACTGCTCCATTTTTCGTTTTTGTTTGTTGACATCACCGTTCTGAGCTGCGCGAGTCTGATGTTGAGCTCTGACTCCCCTCGCTGGTCTCCACACGCTCGCTTCACCCTGCCTCGCTGGGGAAGTTCTTGCTGTGCGGAGCGCCACCTCAGAGCGAGAGCAGGAGAGTCCGACCTACTGGGCTCCTCGTTGGGCACTGGGCTGTCCTATTGACCCATATTCTCGCTGACGAGTACCACTCTGGCTCCGTTTGCCGGCGCAAACTGTACGCTGCTGTGAAACGCTACATGCATAAAGATGATGTCAGGCCTCGGGAGATACCACCAAAGGCCCGTTTTAAATCACAGACTCCGCCCATCGCTTTCACACCTTTGGTTGCTACGCACTGACCTCTGCAGTAGCTTGACTGGACACCTGCTCACACTCACCATCTCAGCCTCATCTCCTTGTTTCTCCCCTGTCTCAGGTTCTGCTCTTTGTCTTCTCCATCCTGAGGAAGGTGGCATGGGATTACGGCCGGCTTGCCCTGGTGACCGACGCTGACAGGTAAGGGCCTCGCCCTCTGCCGCAGCCTTACCAAACCTCCAATCACAGAGCGCTTCCGCGCAGACAACTGCGATCGACTGGCAGGGGCCATTTCACGCCACCTCAGGTGCTGTGCTGCCACTTTTTTGTGAATGAAATTTCACCTTTTTCATGTAGAGCCTCAAAGGACAGTCTCCCCTTCCTTAATAGCCTAGAACTACTGAATATGAGTGAACAAAGGAGAGCTACATTTACTTAAGTACAGTTTGGAAGAATGTGTATTTCCTTAGGTTTTTCCATCAGTAGTTTATTACTTTAATGTGTATTTGTAATGAAAGGGGATTTGCACTGCTCCATAAGGCCATTCACTTGTTCCTCATTGTTTCTGGGCTGATTTCCCAGATCTGGTCTACAGTGAGAGCCTGGCGTACTAATGACGGGAGAATCACTACTAACATTAACAACTTGGATGAAGGCTGCTCCTAATCTCTTAATCTAGTCTTTAGGGCCACGATTTTTTGTTGTTTGCTTGGTTGGTTTTTTTTTGGGGGGGGGGGGGGTAGTCCCTCCACTTCATTTTATGTTTATACAAAAAGATGAAAACTGCTACAGAGGAAAAGTCTGATTTGTCCACTTTTTCCTTTTTCCATTATGACTCAGTCTCAGTAATGAGGATCCAGACCAGTAAAGCCAGTTCAGTGCATCAAGGGACAAACATTTTTTACCTTAACTGTAGTGAAGGTGAGGTCATCTGGCTGGTGGATCAGGGCTTCCCCAGAAGACCCTTGGGATAACTGTTCTTAACTCAGGATATGGACTGCTTGGTATGGGGGTTTTTGTGCATGAAGAATGTAGGGGGCTTTCCTAGTCCAATTAACTCACTGTGCTAATGTATCTCCTCTTGGCCAATCAGTAACTGTCCGCTATGGTGGCCTGGAAGGACTGTTATTCACTGGAACCAAAAAAGAAAAAAACCAGGAGCAGGCAGCCAGCTGAGGTTTCTCTCTCTAAACGTGGGGTTGTCAGTGACTGACAGAGAAAACATGGACAGAAAAATAATTTCTGATTGAATTACTCTTGTTGATTTTGGCAGACTTTCTTGGAAGAACTTATTAAATTTGTCTGTGTGGGATGTTTTGTGGAGGGGATCAGCAGCGTTGGAGGAATTCCGTGTTTGTAGAGGAGTCCTCCGAGGCTTTGAAACTACGTGTGCACGCGCCCTGACGCGCACTTGGCTTTGCCGTTGATGACAGATTAAGCCATCGGAAGCTCCTAGACATGCATTTACTGTAACATACATCAGAGTAGTAGTATGCACGCTGGGGCTTGCCTTTCATTCAGATAGGACTTGTGTTTGCCACACCTTTCACGGTTATTAAAAACAAAGGTTGCAGGGATTTTCATTTAGCAGACTGTTAATGGCTGTATCCGGAGGCACTGCTTATTAGCCTCACAGGAAAAACCAGCTCTACAAGACTGGCTGTTTGTGGATCAAAAATAACCCCGTAGTCCGAGGCTGCTGCTCCGTCTCCTCCCATCCACGGATTTTTCATGGGTCTTTCGCTCAGTTTCCTTTGCCTTGTCCTGCCACCTTACTCCTCCAGAGAGAAAGAACAGGTTTCTTGACACTGGTAGGGGTGGTGGGGCATGTGGAGGTGGGGGGTGGAGTTTCAGGGGAGTGAATTAAGCCACAATCATAAATGCCATCTGTTCCGTAAAGAAATCTGTTTTGGGAAGCGACATGCAAATTGACTTCCCTCCCTCAGTTTATGCTTGTTCTGTACAGTGCAACTGTGTGTGATTATTTCCAGAGCCCACAATTGGCTCTCTCTCCCTCTCTCTTTAGTTCTCCTTCTCTCTCTCTCCCTCTCTCTTTAGTTCTCCTTCTCTCTCTCTCCCTCTCTCTTTAGTTCTCCTTCTCCCCTTTCCTTCTCTCTCTCTCCCTCTCTCTTTAGTTCTCCTTCTCCCCTTTCCTTCTCTCTCTCTCCCTCTCTCTTTAGTTCTCCTTCTCCCCTTTCCTTCTCTTTCTCTTTCTCTCCCTCTCTTTAGTTCTCCTTCTCCCCTTTCCTTCTCTCTCTCTCCCTCTCTCTTTAGTTCTCCTTCTCCCCTTTCCTTCTCTTTCTCTTTCTCTCCCTCTCTCTTTAGTTCTCCTTCTCCCCTTTCCTTCTCTTTCTCTTTCTCTCCCTCTCTCTTTAGTTCTCCTTCTCCCCTTTCCTTCTCTCTCTCTCCCTCTCTCTTTAGTTCTCCTTCTCCCCTTTCCTTCTCTTTCTCTTTCTCTCCCTCTCTTTAGTTCTCCTTCTCCCCTTTCCTTCTCTCTCTCTCCCTCTCTCTTTAGTTCTCCTTCTCCCCTTTCCTTCTCTTTCTCTTTCTCTCCCTCTCTCTTTAGTTCTCCTTCTCCCCTTTCCTTCTCTTTCTCTTTCTCTCCCTCTCTCTTTAGTTCTCCTTCTCCCCTTTCCTTCTCTTTCTCTCCCTCTCTCTTTAGTTCTCCTTCTCTCTCTCTTTCTCTCCCTCTCTCTTTAGTTCTCCTTCTCTCTCTCTCTCTCTCTCCCTCTCTCTTTAGTTCTCCTTCTCCCCTTTCCTTCTCTTTCTCTTTCTCTTTCTCTCCCTCTCTCTTTAGTTCTCCTTCTCCCCTTTCCTTCTCTCTCTCTCTCCCTCTCTCTTTAGTTCTCCTTCTCCCCTTTCCTTCTCTTTCTCTTTCTCTTTCTCTCCCTCTCTCTTTAGTTCTCCTTCTCCCCTTTCCTTCTCTCTCTCTCTCCCTCTCTCTTTAGTTCTCCTTCTCCCCTTTCCTTCTCTCTCTCTCCCTCTCTCTTTAGTTCTCCTTCTCCCCTTTCCTTCTCTCTCTCTTTCTCTCCCTCTCTCTTTAGTTCTCCTTCTCCCCTTTCCTTCTCTTTCTCTTTCTCTCTCTTTAGTTCTCCTTCTCTCTCTTTCTCTCCCTCTCTCTTTAGTTCTCCTTCTCTCTCTCTCCCTCTCTCTTTAGTTCTCCTTCTCCCCTTTCCTTCTCTCTCTCTCTCCCTCTCTCTTTAGTTCTCCTTCTCCCCTTTCCTTCTCTCTTTCTCTCCCTCTCTCTTTAGTTCTCCTTCTCCCCTTTCCTTCTCTCTCTCTCCCTCTCTCTTTAGTTCTCCTTCTCCCCTTTCCTTCTCTCTCTCTTTCTCTCTCTTTGCGTGTTCTGATGAGACATTCACGGCGCTATCCGCCCCTGCCTCCAGCATCACATCATTTTGCAGCAAGTCGACTGGTTCGGCCTTATTGCTTGCCGATTTACACCAAAGTTAATCGAGCCAGAGCCCAACATGGTTGCGTACTTTTAAATCTGCGCTTCTTGTTGGGGAACTAGTGGCTCAGAAAACCCTTTTTTTCAAACCCTGAGCATCAGTGGGTCAGGGTAACCTTGAGCATCCGATCTCCATCATCTACGCCCTAAATGACTTTCAGCAGCCTACAGCGGACATTTAGGATATCGGCACATCCGGGCCATTGACCGACGCCAATCGGATTGTTCTTGTTCTGGGGCAGAAACTGAAAAGCCCTTTTCATCTGCCCAGCTCTGTGTGCAGCTCAGAGATGCCGGCAGGTGCTAAAATCCCACCTCCTGCAACCTGCCACATCTGGGACACAACATGCCTCGTTGTCTCACGATCTTCACTGTTAGAGGCTACACAGTGATCCCGCATGTATCGACTTGCGACAACCTTTGGGAAAGTCGCGTCCGCTTCTGATTTTTGTTGCCGAGTACTTCCTGTGTATTGTAAGTTCTCAATGCTGCAACCATCCTGCCAGGCTCAGGAAGTGGTGCTTGGACCCCTGCTGTTGCGTTTACCTCACACCAAAGCCAGATGGGACTGCATGCAGGAAGAAATGTTGGCTTTTGTGATAATGATATCACAGTCAGCTGCAACAGAAAAGTGAGCTCTAGCAAATCATAGTTTTTATTTAACTCTGAGTGTCAATATAAATGTGTTTTGGTAAATTGTGTTTTTTACAAAAATCTTGTTGAAATAAAAAAAAAAGTTCACCAATATTGTAATGGGTGAGGCATATTGCAACAATAATATTAACAACATAATCGCAATATCGTTTTTTGTTTTTTTTCCTTGTCCATATTGCACAACCCTATTTTAAGGGCATGTTGACTTTAGCATATTTGGTTATGGTCTGGATTTTTTAATTTTTTTAAATTCCCAGTAAGACCATTGGATAACTAGCTGGGTAAAGGGAGCGTAATGAGTGTGCGTCTCCTGTATTTAGAGTGGACTCCCTCTGTTGTGTGTCTGCCTTCCCTGTTCTGCTGTGGCTAATCTGTAGGAACAGATTCAGTACCAGCTGGAAACAGTGTGGCGGTAGTCATGTGTTGATACATGCTCAGAACCAGATTCAAGAGTATGTTTATGGCCTTCATTCCGATTTTGTAAAATAAAAAAAAAGTGCTCTGACGAGCTTTGTCATCGGTCGTGCTGTGATGGCCATGGAGGGGTCTCGTACCCATCAGTGCAGCATTTCGCTGTGTTCATTTGACATGCCTTCCTCTTCAGGTACTGGGTTTTTTTTGTTTTTTTACACAGATATTGAAAGGTGTCTTATGTGTTGACTTCAATCACTGTCCGTCAAGTTAACTTTTTTGTAACTGCCTCTATTTTTTTCCTAAGACAGAAGAAGCGATTCGCAAACGGCCTGGAGGAGCGGGAATAGTATGTCCTTCTCATGTCGTTCACACTTATCCGAGGGGTTTGTTTTCTATTTGGCTTTTCCTGGGTTGTTAACCCTCCTCTAATGGGTGAACTAACAACACGTTTCTTCCTTTATATCGGGTGTGCGCGTGCATGTGTGTGTTTGGGGGGGGGGGGTGTGGAGTGCTATGCCGTGTGTCCTCTCCCTGCTGTACCTTTTGACCTCTAACACTCCACTGATAACTCCTCTTTCTGTTTTGAGTGTACATGTGTGTACATGACTTCCTGACGCTGAAGTGATCACCCACCACCAAGCATTGCTGTGTGTGTACTTTGCAAATAGACTCCCAACATGCGCAATTCTTTTATCCTGTGTGTGTGTGTGTGTGTGTGTGTGTGTGTGTGTGTGTGTGTGTGTGTGTGTGTGTGTGTGTGTGTGTGTGTGTGTGTGTGTGTGTGTGTGTGTGTGTGTGTGTGTGTGTGTGTGTGTGTGTGTCCTTGGTGTTTATTTTGTGGTTTTCCACTCCCATGAATGATCATTAGTTAGCCTACCTTGGAACTGTGGGTAATGCAGTTAGTGTTTGGAAATTGTAGGTGGTGGATGTGACTTTTCTCTCACACACACGTGTGAGTGTGTGTGCGTGCGCACACACGTATGTGGATTTGGTTGTAGTCCGGAATAAGGCTGATGCTTCATTGTCCTCTTGCGCATCGCAGATCAAATCCGATTAAGTGATATATTGGGGCAGCGGTCTTGCGGGCATGCTGTTTGCCATAATGCAAATATACTGCATGCTTCATTCCAGGATTCTTTTGGCCTACACACATATTTCAAATACTTCCGCTCGCTCTGTGGGTCGACCTAGTGGGACTGCTCATCCAGAACCCCAGGAGACTGTGTTTAAAGTAGTTTGTCACATTTTCTCTCTGCTCTGCACATAGTTCAAGGACAATAATCCCAACAAATACAAAGCGCGTTAATCCCAGCCTGCTTTGTAACTTTTAAATACGATAGTTAAAGCCTAATGTTTTATGGCATTTGATCATATTCCATTCGCTGACACAACGGAAAGTTAATAGTTCTTTGGAAAAGGACCGGGAGTCATCATCGTAGAGAAAGCAGAGATGGGGGGGGGGGGGGGGATAACATGAGCTTGCGAAGATTCCTGACTCCTTACACCCAGATGACTGCCACATTGGAGCTGTATGTGCTTCAGTTAGTCTAAAGAGTATGTCTTCAGAGAGAGAGAGAGTGTGTGTGTGAACTGCATGAAATGTGATTTGGAAAGCTGGAATGAATGGACTTCCTATGAGCGACGTTCACATCCTTATCCACTGTGTGGTTTGGCCATTCGCACTGCTGTAGCTCTTTGCCTTTATTTGCAAGGTACAAGTGTGGGGCTTCCCTGGAGTGCGTAGCCTCCCGAGATTCAGCCATCTTGGCCCAGATTGGCAAGAGTGGACAGTGATTAGGAATGCCACCAGTCCAGCTTCCTTAGTGCCTCAGTTCAAAATACCCAGAGATTACCAAACTACTTCTACTTCCCAATCTTCTGTATCCATGTCCCTGTCACACTGTTGACTCAATGTGTTGGCTAATTTGTCTCTGTCTCTTTCTCTGTCTGTGTGTGTCTCTCTCTCTCTCTCTCTCTCTCTCTCTCTCTCTCTCTCTCTCTTCCTCTGCCTTTCTCTGTTTGTCCCTCTTCCAGCGTGGCTTCAGCATTACATTCAGAAACGCCAGATCGATACGAGCGCCTCACATCTGTCTCCAGCTCCGTGGATTTCGAACAGCGAGACAACGTAAGGCACCTGCTGAAAACCCCCCTCAAACTCCCCCCCCCCCCGCTGCCCGAGGGCGTGGAGAGACGGTGGGATTGGCTTTGGGCCTCTTACCTGTTAAATAATGCAGGATTAGAAAGCGGAGTAAGGTTGACTGCCATCCTGGTGTGTGTATGTGTGTGTGTGTGTGTGTGTGTGTGTGTGTGTGTGTGTGTGTGTGTGTGTGTGTGTGTGTGTGTGTGTGTGTGTGTGTGTGTGTGTGTGTGTGTGTGTGTGTGTGTGTGTGTGTGTTTTAAAGGAGGGCACTTGTGGTTAGGTGTATGATGTTTCTGTTTTCTTCTCTGAGCCTTACATATATTGTAAAGCTACAGATACTGTGTGTGTGTGTGTGTGTGTGTGTGTGTGTGTGTGTGTCTTCACTCCATCGCCCATAACTATTGACTCTGCCCTTGGCAACTGACCACACTTCAGCCATATATAGTGTAACTGCTACAGGGCCAAGTCGTCTCCCGGCCTCTCGTCCAGCTCCGCACATAAAAGTCCACGCGTGATGATCCAGCATTTTTCACACTGCTGATGTCCTTGAGCAGGAAACTCCCCCTATTCTTGGGGGGGGGGGGGGGGTGTTGGGGGTTGAAAAACAGACCCGTTCACCCAATTCATTATGAATAAGCACTTTCTATCCCAGAAACGTAAACCACCCCCCACTCCAGAAAGTGCTGAGTAAGTGTGACGCACACCCTGGCTGACAGGAGGCTGGCTTGGAGGTTGTCACGATGGACTCTGGAGCAGATGCAGGCTGAGGTGTAGAGGTGGGGTCATGGGTGGTGTGCTCCTGAACTAAACCCTCGGGTACTCAGCCCAGTTCACCAACTACCTTCTCAATCAGCCTCCTCCACACAGGGGCTTCCCTGCCTCCCTCATGCTGACTCCCTCTCTCACTCTCTCTGGTTCTCTTTCACTATTACTCCCTTTCTCTGTCTCACACACACACACACACACACACACACACACACACACACACACACGCATATTTATGCAAGTAATTTCAAATCTCTTAGGGAGATGGCTTTCTGGTGCTTGGCTTTTATTCCAACTTAAGCCTAGTGCTTAGTCATACCCCCAGAAACGTGATTTGAAATGCCTCAGACATCACCTTTTTGTGTGCGTACGTGTGTGCATATGCGTGCACATGCATTCTATTAACTGTGAGTATGTTCATCACTCTGTATTTGCTGTTTCTGCAGGGTTTCTGTTCCTGGCTGACTGCCATATTCCGAATAAAGTAAGTAGCAATTTAAATCAGGTGGTTGTTCTGCTGGGGTGGGTTGCGGGAGGGGTGTTTTCATTCAGCACCCTTTACTGTATTTTACTGGGGTGGTCATTGCAAAGCTTTTTGGGAAGTATTTCATAAAGGATGTGTTGACTGATCTTTTGCAGCTGGCCACTGTAGTAATATTTTTCCTTGATATACTATGGCTTTGCATACTAAAACTTTGTGTCTCCCAGTAACATTTTATAACATTACAAAAGTCTATAACACATCCCAGATCCTCCATCACTTGAGTTGATTTGGAGAAATATCTGCTGCAATAAATATTCTCTTTGTCTCTGAGTTATGGTCAGTTTAATAATTAGGCATATGCAGTGAGTTATGTGTAGGGGTGAATGCAGCTTAGTATGCAATTCAACAATGCATTCTTTTGTGTGTGTGTGTGTGTGTGTGTGTGTGTGTGTGTAGAGATGAGGAGATCCGTGAGAAGTGTGGTGAAGATGCCGTGCATTATCTCTCTTTCCAGCGGCATATCATTGGCCTGCTTGTGGTGGTGGGCGTGTTGTCTGTGGGCATCGTACTGCCGGTCAACTTCTCCGGAAACCTGCTGGGTGAGTCTGGGAGACCTGAGCGATGGCCACCCAAGAGCTGGCCAGCCGGGCAACCTCTCGGGCAGGAAATTACAGAATTCTTCTTCTTTTTTTTTTTTTTACTCTCCATTTGCATTCGAATGTTCTCTTCCCTCTGCTGCTGTTATCGTAAGCCTTGCGAAAGCCCCCCTCGTGCAGGAGGCCGTGCGTCCCTGCGGCCCCTGCTGATTGGCTCAGTACCCTGTACCATTGCCGCCCCATCCTCGCCGTTAGTCCCTCTCTCCCCGCCCCGCTGTGCCGCTCTGGCAAGCCCACCCTCTATAACCTTCCCAGAGAATTATGGGAGATCTGGTGGCGTGACTCAGCCTGCTCGCGAGCGGCTTTGGCGTGCTCGGCACTTTAACCCGACCGTCCTCCTGACCGACGCCGGCGGACCGAGTGAGGGGCCTCTGAAGAGCTAAAGTGAGCCTCGAGCGGGGGCCAGGGGTCAGAGGGGGGGGGCGTGCCTCATCCACTAGCAGCTAATGAGCTGACGCTAGCATCGGCACTCGGGCTGGTGCTGTCCCTGCCCCCGTCTCGTTGCGCTCGGTCCGCCGGAGCAGCTCGCTGTAGGTTACGAGGGGCGTGTGTGTGTGTGTGTGTGTGTGTGTGTGTGTGTGTGTGTGTGTGTGCGTGCTCGCGTGCTCGCTCCGCTCCACTAATGGGACTGAACTCTGTCTGCGAGCGGGTAATTGAGTGCCTGTCACGGGCAAGTGAGGAAACGAGGACCAGAATGGAGTGGAGGAAAACACAGCGGTGCACACGGGGGAACGAGATAACAGGCAAAGTGAAGCAAAAGAAATGTGGGTGGGCAGGGGGGAGACGGAGGAGAGAAATAGGGAGCTCTGTGTGAGAAATGGGGAGCTCTATGAGTTTGGGTGTGTGAGAGTCCTGGGAAGGTCCTTTTTCTTTTTCTTTCTTTTGCTGTTTAGTTAACTCACCTGGGCAGTGCCTGATGAGAGCTCAGCTCCATATGCAGACCAACTCTTTCTGGCCTCAAGATATTTTTTCCTACCAATCTCTCGCTCGCTGCCAGTGGTGTTTTTGGATTGTTTCTTTTTTTTGCTGTCTGGCCCATATTGATCTCGACCCTGAGTTTCATCATCATTGCCATCATTGGTATTGTCTTTCATGCCTTTACACAAAAGTAACACTTTTTTCCCTTTCCCCTCATTGTTCTGCAGAAAACAACGCCTACAGCTTTGGGCGGACAACAATAGCAAACCTGAATTCGGGGTGAGAACGTGCTGTTAATCAGATCCCTTTGCAACAGAGCAGCACTAAACCCAATCAAGAGCATGACTGTAATGAAGCTTATTCAAATAATGTACTAGAATATTTACATATTTGCATGTTTACATAATCGTTCCCTTTCTGTTTTAATGTTATGTCTGAATTTGGGTTCTTGACATGAAGGCTGCGTTGGTGTTTTTTGAGCCACTTCTCTTGCCGTCCTGCAGGAATAATTTGTTGTGGCTGCACACGTCGTTTGCGTTCATGTACCTGCTCCTCACCGTCTACAGCATGAGACGCCACACCTCCAAGATGCACTACAAGGAGGACGACCTGGTAATTTCCGTAACGGAACATACCAGAATAAAACCATAATCCCAGCAATACGTTTAATGTACCCAAAAACCAAAGCTGTCATTGGCGGACTTTACACACCCTCCAGATAACCAGCGGTGTTACTCGCCTAAATGTTACTCGCCTAAATACACAAGCTGCCATATTTGTATATGCATTGCTTCTAAGCTTAAGAGTGCAGTAATAGGACTGTGTAAACATATGAACAAGCCACTGTGGATGGACACAGGGCAGTATGTGTGCGTTTAATGAGTCCTTTACCCCACACTGCGCTGTCTCTGTAGAGCACATCTCATGAAATATGCATGAAGGCTGTCTACAGCACTGACCCATATTCTCCCATCAGACGCACACCTCTGCAGCACAGCGCTCTCGCTACTGTGTTAGAGTTTTTCCCTTTTTGTGTCCGCAGGTGAAACGCACATTGTTTATAAATGGCATCTCGAAATATGCAGAGGAGATCCAAATAAAGCAGCATTTTGAGTAAGTTACAGTTCACCCATGCACTCTCTCTCTCTCTCTCTCTCTCTCTCTCTCTCGCTAATGAGATCACATATGAAGAAGTGGTCAGTACTGGGTTCCCACTTCACTGTAGGTGTCAGCTGCAGTGAGAGTGCTAGTGGCTCATGCGGCACGTACCTATCCCTTCATCCCCAGGAGCCTTAGTTAAGAGCCCCAGGCGCACATAGCAATGTGAACAGAACACCAGCTTGGCACATACGCTCGGCAGCTGGCAAAAATGTCTTTCTACCTAAACCAGGGCTTTTTAGCAAGAGGCTAAATGACCTCAATCTTGGTATTGGTCCAATGCGTTTACAGGCACGAATTACAACATGGAGTCTACCATGTTAACCCCCTCTCACGCTCAGGCTGGGTTGGGATTTAACAAAGTAGTCTTGCATCTAGCCGAGCTTGCTGTGGTCCTCGTGGCCATGAGACTCTCGGACTGCTCCAATGACACCTGCGGTCTTGCTCCCACAGACAGGCCTACGAGAACTGCATCGTCCTGGAGGCACGCATCTGCTACAACGTAGCCAAGCTCATGGCCCTCAACGCCGAGAGGTAAGGAGCTCTTTCCGCTCCAGCCGGACTCGGGCGTGGAGGGACGTGACAGTTTAAGGCTGTTCAGGCTGAATTTACGCGAAGTAGTCAAAAGCATATGTCTGTCTCGTATGCGTTTTACTGTCTTCAGATTTAACGCTGAATTTGCACTTCCTGAATTCTGACATATTAAAAACCTCTTTTACCAATTTTGAAAAGCTGTTGAGGAAGGTTGTAAAAAAGCATTTCCTGTATTCATCTCGTGTGATGGATGGATTACACTGAGTAACGCTTGGGCCAAGTGATGACTCAGTAGAAACCATTTCTGAATGGCTCAGTGTCCAGCAGCCTGACTACTTGATTGATTGATTTTACTATTGATTGATTTTATTTTTTGCCACGTGAGGGACTGGTGAAGGCTGAAAGAACGTGCGTGTGTGTGCGGCTCCACAGGAAGAAGACGGAGCGCAGCAAGAAGTTCTTCACCGACTTGATGGCGAAGGAGCACATGCCCACCATGATCAACCCCAAGCCGTGTGGCCACCTGTGCTGCTGTGCCATCACAGGGTGTGAGGAGGTGAACTGTGCCCCGCTCCACCCGTCACACACGTCCTCCCTCTTACACTGCACCTGGATAGCGCCCCCTGCAGGCCAGGGCAGGAGAAGCCGCTCCAACAGCCAGATGCTGATCTAGTCGCTGGCACCAAAACTAGCAACAACTAATAACGAGATGAGCGAATAATGGTGTGGCGCATGCGGAGTCCTCGGGCATCCCTCAGCTTGACGTGGACGTGTTGTGCACGTGTTGCAGGAGGAGGCGGTGAGCTACTACACCAAGCTGGAAGCCAAACTGAAGGAGGAGTACAGGAAGGAGAAAGAGAAGGTCAACACCAAGCCACTGGGCATGGCATTCGTCACCTTCCAGAACGAGGCCATGACTGCTGTGTGAGTGACTGCAGACCGTGTGTGTGTGTCTGTGTATGGTGGTTTCGTAGTGTTCTTTAGAAGAATTGTGCATTTGACTGAATCTAGTCCAGTTTCAAATAAAAAATAATTAATTTCTTAATGTTAGGTACTTTTCATAAGACGCCCACAGAAAAAGTCATTGCTTGTCACCACATTCTTCCGTGTCTTTAGTTTTACTGTGTTTTGCTGTGAAGTGTTGCTTTTTTAACTAAACAGTCTGCCAACGCAAAAATAGAGTTTGAGCTCTATGAAAAACTCAATCCTCCCTTTCTCTGTCTCGGCAGAATCCTGAAAGACTTTAACGCGTGTCAGTGTCAGGGCTGCAAGTGCCGTCAGGAGCCGCGATCCTCTCAGTTCAGCGAGAGTCTCCACATCAACAGCTGGAGTGTGACCTATGCCCCCGACCCCCAGAATGTGCGCTGGTGAGCTGTGCAGCCCTTATCCTCACCGCTCACCTACTTGTCTGTCGCTCGGTGTGTTGCTCTGTCCTTCGGACTGGGCCGTCTCTCTGTTGCTCTGTCATTCCATCAGTCTGTCATTCTATCTCCCACTGAGTCAGAAAAAGAGACAAAAAATGGCTAATATATTGGCTAATAAGTATGAACCTAATTTTAAAAAAAAAAAGAAAAGAAAGAATAGAATATAATATTCAGCCCCTTAAGTCCATCCCATTTGTCTGGCTTATGAATGACACTGATATTTAATGGTGGTGTGGGGTTCTTTTTTTTTTTTTTAAAGATTAACCCTCAAAACTTCTTAGTGATGATGGTTTAGGAAAGAAAATGTTCTGTGGCAAAAATCACCAGCTAAAGTTGCTGTTTTCTTTAAGAATTCAGCCGCTGTGCTGTGGAAGCACCATGTTTACACAGACGAGAGATATCACCGTAACAAAGGCAACTGGACTCCGTGAGTCCTCAAACAGGTTCACCTTTTCTGCATCCATGATCCCTTTAATTCAGGTGCCGTTGGTCAGACTGTGGATCTGAAGGAAAGCTGTGAAAACGGAGCGTTCATGGAAAACTGGGAGATAACGATCTATGCACAAGACAGGATAAGACTACAAAATAATATGCGTGTTTGGATAACCGTGAGGAAATGGAGGCCGCACCACTGCCTAAACAAAGGCCGGCCCTCCAACCTCAGCAGCGTAGCAAGCAGTGGACTTGTGAGGGGATCCATAGACAGACCAGCAATTGCTTTCAAGGACCGTCACGGTTTAGTGGTTGAGACTGGAGTAAAGTTGCACCAATCAGTTATATCAGCTCTGCCTACAGCTGACCTGTATTGTATTCCTAGAAAGAAAAGAAAAACCAAAAAGACCTGGAAATCTAAAGTTTGAATGAAACTTTTTTTTTTTTTTTTTTTTTTTTTTTTTTTTTTTTTTTTTAAAGTACTATGTTTGTTGAAGAATTGGCAGTGTCAGGTTTGTGCCAAACACCATTCCAACAGTGAAGTATGGGGGTGTTGTGGGGCAGAGACCAGGCGTCTTGTTAAAACTGACAGATGGATGGATGGATGGTGTAAAATACAAGGAAGTACTGCAAGACTTCAGTCTGCTAACAAACCTTCAGCAGGACAATGAGCCCAAAGGAGTACAAGAATGTTCGAGTCAAATCCAGATCTCACTCCAGTGAATCAGCAGTGGCACTGTTGAATTGCGGTGCATGGGCATTATTCAGCCACTCTGAACAACCTGGAGGACATGTGACAGCAGTGGAAATTTTACCTCAGCACGTGTAAAACTGTAATACCAGAAAACTCTGAAGGAGTCGAATTTTTATTGTAAAGATCTGCTGGCATAATGAATGTTGACTTTGAACATTTACTTCAAGAGCATATTGGTTTGCAGTAAAAAATCCTAGCAGGAACAATCTGCAAGTGTCACCCACTTTTAATAGGGTTGAATACTTTTGCGCGTGTGTGTGTGTGTGTGTGTGTGTGTGTGTGTGTGTGTCTGTCAGAGAGACGGACAGAGTGAGACAGTGTGGGAGCGCTATCTGGGGAAGGGGTGCTGTCTGGAGCTCATTACCCAGCTGATGCCATTTTGCTGGCGGGCAGCTGCTGTTCCTCTCCTGCCATTCACATCACCTGCTGGTGTCTCGGTGTCTCAGCCAGGCAAAAAAAATGCCATACAGCCAAGCCAGGAAAAAGGGTGTGCATGTGTGTGCATGCGCGTGTCTGAGTGTACGCACGTTCAGGAACGCCACACATGCATGTCCAGTTTAGCATGCTAAACTTGCATTTGAATGGTCAGTAACACCATATCTAGTGTGTGTGTGTGTGTGTGTGTGTGTATATATATATATATATATATATATATATATATATATATATATATATATATATATATATATATATATATATATATATATATATATATATATACACGTTCAATATCGCTCTGTAATTTCTGACACCTCATACTGTCTGAGCGAAAAATGCTAGTAGATGTTCCGCCTCCCATCCTGCAAGTGATCTGTGAAGAAGTTCGATCTCTCTGACGAGTATGGGTGGACATACGCGAGCATAAACAATGTTCTGAGATGAGAACACAATCACAACTGTTACTCTGCACCTAACAATTCTGGAAAGAGACTGTAACTTTTATAGGGGGGCTAACTTGGTTTATGAGATCATGCATCTTTCGTTCTGTTTTTGCAGTGTGTTCTGAGTGTGTGTGTGTGTGTGTGTGTGTGTGTGTTTGAGCAGGGAGCATTTATCTCTGGGAGGTGTTTCCTGGTGGATTCGCTGTTTTGTCATCAACTGCATCCTCTTCATCCTGCTCTTCTTCCTCACTACCCCCGCCATCATCATTTCTACTATGGACAAGTTTAACGTCACCAAGCCAGTGGAATACCTCAATGTAAGCCTGTTCTACTCAACTTTTATAACACATTCATAGATGACGTCACTGTTAACACCTTACATGCCTGTAATGAACCTGTGTAATTCTACCAGTGAGTGCAGTGCAGTTAATATGGACCAATTTTATGCATGGGAGCGAGTACTTTCACCAACTAATGGCATCACTTCCTCAGACCTTGATCCAGGGCTTCAGCCAATCAGTCATCAGGGTCCTACTTGTGGCCAATCAGAACCCAACATTCAGACCACAGGAGTCAACATGCTAAAGCGCTCAAATGGACAGTTCATCTCAGGAGGGAGAACTTGGACCGACACAATAGTCCAGTGAACTGTACTTTTAGAGAACATTTTTTGCAGGGAAGAACAAAAAAGAAAAGGTTTTGGGAAGTTCTAGGTTAATTGGAATTCTGCATTACTGCCCATCATTTTATGCTTCGTGAGGAAGTTGCTGGAATCACTTGTTGCACGTTATATATTAGTTTTCAGGAAAGGCAATGCAACGCACGTCAGTCGCCCTTTTGACGTGAGAGAGATGAGGCTGAAAGTAAGCTGTGAACTGGGCTTCCTTAGTTTGGCATTGTCCTTTGTTTATGTTGGGCACGGTCCATGCTCACGGCACGTTCCAGCTGTGCTCCGTAGGAAACCTGTGAGGTAAGAGGAAGCACGACCCAAAGGAAGACTAGAGAACCGCAGACATGACGTTGCACAGACGGGGAAGAAAGCCAGCGAGACTCGTCGACCCGTACTCGTGTGTTAGGAGTTTGTTCTCTCTCATTCTCACAAACTGTGTTTGCCTCTCTCTGCATCTCTCTTCCAGAATCCCATCATCACCCAGTTCTTCCCCACTCTTCTGCTGTGGGCCTTCTCTGCTCTTCTGCCAACCATTGTCTACTACTCTGCTTTCTTCGAGGCTCACTGGACCAGGTAGAGGAGGAGCCCAGCCCGGCTCCAACACTCCTGTAGCACTTGCCATGGCAGCGGAAGGGTCAACAAGCTAAGCCTCCGTGTCCTAGTGTGATATTAATCACAAGGTGTTCGGTGTGGCACATGATGATCTCATCGTGGCACTATGCTGGTAGTCATGATTTCCTGGCCAGGCACGTTTATTTGTGTCGCACATAAGAGGCACTTCAAAGTGCTTTACACAGACATAAAAAATGTAAATAATAAAGCTTATTAGATACCAAGATCCATCACCGTAAGAAGGTTTGGGCCCCTTAAAAAAGCAACCTAAAAACATTTATTTTAAATAAAATAAAATGCATTTAATTTAAATAGAAACAAATAATGAAATATAAAAATGACTCCAAAGAAGAAAAATGCATTAAAAGAAAGATGATTGCTTAAAATGCTTCACTGATGCTGAAGGACTCCTGGAGAAGCTGCACTTTAGCTGGCAGTCACACTCACTGTTAGGTTGAGGAGGGCTGCCATCCTAAGGCAGCTGTAACCTGCCTCTCCACTGTCTCCAACACTGCTCGTCGGGATGGGGTGAGGCCAGGCGCTTCTGGCTGCGGAATCAGCCGTGGGGCAGCCGTCGGATGGGACGGCGCAGGGAATCTGAAATGAAAGTTTTTTAAATATAGAAACTTTACCTGTGTGTGTATGTGTGTGTGTCTGTGTCTCAGGTCAGGAGAAAACAGGACCACAATGCACAAATGCTACACATTTCTCATCTTCATGGTCCTTCTGCTGCCATCACTTGGGCTCAGCAGGTACCTCTCTCTCTCTCTCTCTCTCTCTCTCTCTCTCTCTCTCTCTCTCTCTCTCTCTCTCTCTCTCTGTGTGTGTGTGTGTCTATCCCCTCCTCTCTCACTGTTTCTTTCTTTCTCTGTGACTCTCTCATTCATACTTTCCTAGCACTCATACTTTCAGCAAGAGTGCTCAGAGACAACTAGGAAATTACTGCGATCGTGTTTTTTTTTAAATATGTGCTCAAATTGCATCAATAATTCAAGTTGTGCTTCCTAAATATATCATCTTCTAACTGGAGATAGTTAGAACATCTGAATTAAGCGGTGTGGCTTTTATAAGACACAACCAGCCAGATTTATTAAAGTGAATAACGTGTGTAAATACTTACAATTATTTACAACTGGGACATGATCATTGATTGATTGGATCATGACAAATTCTCTGCCCAGTTACCGACTGCGTTACTTCCTTTGCAAATGAGATTTAGTGCCTTCTAATTGCCTTGGTGATTCCAGCTAAAGTAAAAGGCTGTGAGAATAGGCTGCTTAACCAGACCAGTGCTCCACACGACCTCAGAAAACGACTGCAACTGATAAACAGTTTACCAAAGTTCTCATTACGGTCTCAGAGTTCTGATGAAGACATTCAAACAGATCGATTTCTTTTCCTGTATTTTATTACTGTTGTCCTTTTTTATATTGACATAATGTAGTTATGGTAATGTGATATAACTGTTATGATATTACAGATATTTTCAAGTATCATATGGTTTAAGATGGAAAATTCCAGAAGGCTAATTGTGGCTTCATTGTCCCTAGTCTGGATGTGTTCTTCCGCTGGCTGTTTGACACACAGTTCCTGGCTTTTGCCACTGTCAGATTTGAGTAAGTTCAGTTTGCTTCCTGATTCTTCACATGTTGTGTTAAGTGAATTGGCATAAGAAGACTTTATTCATAATACACACACACAAATATTTCACTTCTCTTTAAAAGTGATTTGAGACTTTGAAATGCTTCGAGGTAGAGAAGTATATTTTGCACATTGTTTGGAGACTTTCATGGTAATAAAATATAGCCTTCAGGTCTTCCGTCTACCAGCCAGTCAGCTGTACCAAGTCGCCGGCAAAAAGATACAACAGACAGACAGTCTGTGCAGTGTTTCCTTTGCGCCATGTTCCGGTCCTCGTGCGCCCTGGCCGTGGTTCAGCTCCCTGGCTCCTCTCTGCTATTGTTTTTGCATGTGCTGCGTGCAGACAGCAGTGCCATTCCCTCATGCCTTCCACTCTGCTGCAGGTGTGTGTTCCTGCCTGATAACGGAGCATTTTTTGTGAACTACGTCATAGCGTCGGCGTTCATCGGGAACGCCATGGATCTACTGCGGATTCCAGGCCTTCTCATGTACATGATCCGTCTGTGCCTTGCTCGCTCTGCTGCTGAGAGACGCAATGTCAAACGGGTATCACACACATATACATACATACATACATACATACATACATACATACACACATATATACATACATACATACACACACACACACACACACACATACATACATATACATACATACATACATACATACATACATACACATACATACATACACATACACACATACATACATACATACATACATATATACATATACATACCTACACATACATACACACACACACACAAATGCACAACTAATGTCAAATGGGTAACGTGCACGCACACACACCACACCCAATGTCAGACAGTTAGTGTACACAATGTTCTGCACCACTTGTGTTCCCTTTGTGGTTTTCCTTGTAGACTGTTTATTTAGATGAGAGTGTGTGTGTGTGTGTGTGTGTGTGTGTGTGTGTGTGTGTGTGTGTGTGTGTGTGTGTGTGTGTGTGTGTGTGTGTGTGTGTGTGTGTGACCATGCAGCACCAGGCCTATGAGTTCCAGTTCGGTGCTGCCTACGCCTGGATGATGTGCGTCTTCACTGTTGTTATGACATACAGCATCACATGCCCGATCATCGTGCCCTTCGGTGAGTGAGCAGTCCCGAAAGCAGCAGAGCCCAGGAGAGAGAGAGAGAGAGAGAGACAGAGAGAGAAAAACAAGGCTGATGAAACAGCTAGTGAAGGTGGGGAATGAAGAAATAAGCCCAGGAGCTGATCGCATGCGCCGTTCACTGGGGGGAGGCCCCCTGCTGGTGACCCACTGCATGTGCGAATGGGAGGATGAGGATGAGGAGGAGCACAGTCCCTGCCTGCATAGCTCCATCGATGTTCACCCACACTGTGTGTGTGTGTGTGTGTGTGTGTGTTAAATATAGATCTGTACATATTAATTCGCACGAACCAGGAGACGATGACACAAAGTAAAGGCTTGCGTATTTTTCCCTTTGTCTCTTTGGTACACACACACACACGCGCGCGCGCGCATGCGCGCACACACACCTCTCTTGCTGGATTTGAGGCAGTATGAGTCATCGAGTGGTTGAGGATTTGGCTCTGCAGACAAGTGGAATAGCAGCAGGGTGCTGTAGGTCTACACCTTCGCCCACCAGCCACACCCACATCGCTAATGTTTCAGCGGAACAGCTAACGCGTTAGACGACACAGAAGTAACAGCACTTACCATGTTCTGATGGCAGATAACATTCTAACGACAAAGTATTGATAGCAGCTAACATATCGGTGCAGTGACGACTGCAGCTAACACGTCTGAATGTAATGACAACAGGTAAGGCCTTCTAAAAACACAGTAACAACTGCAGCTGAAATGTTGAACGTATGGCAGCGAACATTTTCTGACCCTGCAGTAATGGCTGCAGCTAATGTTCTGAGTAACTACCTAACGCATCTCGCACCATGTCATGCCACAGTCGGGCAAGGCTGAACCTCGGTGCTCAGAGTGGAGTCCAGTCGGAACAGTGACGCGTAACAGGAGAAAGGGCATCACAACCTTCGTTCTTTAATTTCAATGGTTCCTGCGGTCATTGAGCATCGGTATCAAACACATGACCTGCGTTCTGCCTCACTCCCTGTTTGACCCCAGGCCTGATGTACATGCTCCTGAAGCACCTGGTAGATCGGTACAATATGTACTACGCATACCTGCCCTCCAAACTGGACAAGAAGATCCACTCCGGAGCTGTCAATCAAGTGGTGGCCGCGCCCATCCTCTGCCTCTCCTGGCTGCTGTTCTTCTCCACTGTACGCACAGGTGAGGAAGATGGGTGTGTGTGTGTGTGTGTGTGTGTGTGTGTGTGTGTGTGTGTGTGTGTGTGTGTGTGTATGTGTGTCTGCATGCCTTGCATTTCACCTTTCTGCCTCTCTTTTCGTCCTCTTCCTGCCACCGGCAGGATTCCTGACCCCGACGTCCATGTTCACCTTCGTCGTGCTCATAATCACCATCGTGGTGTGCCTGTCGCACGTCTGCTTCGGGCACTTCAAGTACCTCAGCGCTCACAACTACAAGGTATGCCCTCGCTGGCCCTAGAATCTGAGCCCAGCTCAACTAGAACAGCGCTAGGCTCCGCCCCATTCTGTAGCCAAGGCACTAACCCCTCCCCCCCGTCTGTCTGTCTGCACTGCCGTACTCCAGATTGACAGCAAGGACGAGGTGGACAGTGTGGAGAATGGGAGGCCGGCTCGCTCCTCCCCTTCTGGCAAGTCGCAGGCAAGTCCTGCCTCCTCCTGGCTCACTGATGTAGCTGAAATAATGCCATCTCCAGCCCTCTCTTTTTACTGGGGCTTTTGATGGCATGTATGCTGCGGGTTTCACTGCCAGAAATCGAAGATCACTTCCTATGCGTTGCCAAATATTCCGTAATCAAGTGGCTTTTTTTTTTTTTTTTTCCATTTTCACTGGCCTCGCAACTAAGGTTTTCCCATTCAGATCCCTTTTTCTTTTCTGCCCCCCTGTGGCACAGCAGCAGATGTACATCGCCCAGGTCCTGCAGGACCCGAACTCCGACGAGGTGGGAGGAGCCAGCGGAGAGGATGATGGCCAGGGGTCCTCGCAGGACGAGGAGATGATCAATGGAGGCAACAGCCTCAACGAGGCTGACTTCCAGTCTGGGGAGGACAGCCTGATCGCCAACGAAGTTCACCAATAACAGCACAGAGAGAGAGAGAGGGAGGAGGGGTTAGAGGAGGACGAGAGGGTCGCGTAGGACTTTTCTATCCCACCACTGAGCCGTCGCCTTCCGGAGCTTTCTGCACCTTCGTGTGAACCATGTCATCTCTCTCATGAGCCTCGTGAGCAGACGAAGCAGGTTGGTTGATGAGGAGCATTACTGCTTTATGTAGAGTGTTTTTGTTCAGCGTAAACAGAACTTTAGCAACGTCTCCTGCCAAAAAGATCACGGCACCGTGACCAAGCACAAAACGCACATGTAAAAAAAAAAAAAATCTGCACACATACATGCACACTCACAAACGTGCATCCTTACAGACTTACGTTGTGGAGACGTTGATACACACACAGGTACATGGTAGACAGATTAATACCCATTCACACACACACATTCACTGTTGTCGTCGTGCTACAGACTGGATCTGTGCAGACAGAAAATGACAACGATGATAGATGTTTGCTTGTGGGTGTGCGTAGGTACGTGCGTGTGTGTGCGTGTGTTTTTTTCCTTTAAAATTTTTGTTTTCCCAAACACTTTTTGTGGAAGCGGCGGCATGCAAGGCACACTACGATAGTTCTACAGCACTCCTTACAATGGCACCGCATAGGCGAAGGCTTTCACACTTTTCCACACCTGGGAACAGACTGCTTAGAACAGACCACTGCTGTCTGCCAGGCCCAGAATCCTCCGGAGGTGAACAGCGTGAACGGAATTGTGGGAACGTCAGGCTCCCAAAGCATCCGCCGACCTTCCATCTATCTCCAGGACACTCTCCACTTTTCTCTGGCTTTGTTCGGGGCCTCTCCCCTATGTGCTGACCCTTCACCCGTAGCGTGAGCTGCTGCAGAACTGACTTCCTTTGCTTGCTCCCGCTGTCTCTCTTTGCCCGAGTGAACAGATTTAATATTTCACCCGGCTTTCCACAAGCACACAGGCTTGTAGACCCTGCCCCTGTTGCGGAAATGCCCAGGCAAGGTGATTCTCATGGAAGTTCCTGTGGAAGTCTCATGTGCTTGATCAAACATGCTCTTGAGGTTAAGCCAAAATATGTGGAGTCATTGAGCAGAAGATTTCAGTGGATGTTATGCTGGTTGGTGTCTTGAGGTCCTGGCATGACCCATATTATTATTCCATGTTTTGCTTTTTTGTTGTTGTTGATGTTGATGTTGTTGTTGTTGTTGTTGATGTTGTTTTGTTTTTAAATGTCACCTTAACTACCTTAATGAATGTCTGTATGACTGAAAAGGAGTACCTAGGTTTTTGTATTTGTAGCAGAGTAGAAAACACACTAAGGCACCCAGAGCTCTGCGGGTTTATTTATGAAGCCCACATCGAGCCACAGTTCAGTAATGGAGAACAAAGAAATATGCATATTGCTAGTGTCTAATTTCCTCTAGAAGTCATGTCCTCACACGCTCCTGCAGACCACGCTTGTACAACATGAATTGATGCATTCAGGTGTGTCCATGAAGTTAGAAACACTAGCCAAATGCAGAATGCTCCCTGGCTTCCTTCTATACTCACATCTAACCCTCGTTCTTACAGAAGCAGAAAATCAGTACTGGAATGTGTGTAGTGCGTCCTCTGTATTTGCCGTTTAGAAGGCGAATGCAATCTGTTTCTTCAAGCTGGTCCTTATGAATTTGTTTAAAATGGGACACAATTGTCGACTGGTTGCTTGGGGAAAGGGGTTCTTTACCAATGATGTCGTGCCAGCACTTTGTCATCTGTTGCCTGTTGTATGATGGGGCAGTATTTGATGAATCAGATGAATCAGAGGTAGCTAGTTGAGACTTTGGTTGAGCGAGACTTGGATTTGAGCCTCTGACGAGCCTCCAGTTGCTTGGCTCTGAGGATGTGGCATGTGCGTTATGGAAAAGTAAAGTTCCAAGGAATGACTGCTTTCTAAAGGATTTTTAGATGGATGTAGACCTACACTAGCTATACAAAGATTCATGTAGCCTCTGAGGAATTTTGTCTCTAGAGAGATCCATGTACAGCACTTATTATTATTATTATTATTATTATTATTATTATTATTATTATTTGGAACTGCACATAACTAGGGAGGAGCTGTGTTGACACAGGCAAAGTGCATTGTGGAAGTGTGCAGCCAAGCAGCATTCTGTGGCTACTTGACCCAAAAAGACAAGTTAGGAGTTCTGCAGCACTGACAATCCAAGGAGGTAGTTGCCCGGTGCTGAGCTGCAGTCGGATCCCTGATCCCGACCCTTATAAACTAAAAAGAAAAAAAAACAAAAAACGCAATATATGTCAGCGGTACAGAAGCACCCTCTGCCAAGGTCTGCAGATTCACTAAGGGTTGCGATGATGATGATGAAGAAGAAGGTCCATTAGAGGTATCTGTTCTTTGTTTCTCATTATTCCGGTTTACTTAAGTTCTTTGACTGGAGACTCCACTGGTTATCGTGAGGATGTTTGTTTTAGGAACACACAATATTGTTAGCAGAACTGGATTTAGCAAATAACAATGATACTATTTTAGTGGAGTCACACGAGGACATTTTGAACTGTCTCAGGTGTTCTTTATGTTCAAAACAAAAAGTTTACATCTGCGTGTTTTTGTTGTCGTTTGTTGCTTATTTATACGTGTGACCCTGATTACCAGGCTTCTTGTTGGTAGAAACAAAGATAACCTATGAAAGCTGTAGCTACACAGTCCATCTGACACTAACTGGCAGAGAGGAGACCGTTTGTCGCCATGCCTCCCCGTAGGCTCGCTATCGCATAGCTAACTTGCCTGTCCGGACGCTGTAGCTACACGCTGGAGATACTGGCGCAGTTTTGCGTCTGTCTTTGCGCAGGCTTGGATCTGCATACAGAGCGGGAGCGAAGGATGAAACGCGCACCAAGGCGCAGCGCTTGATCGGCCACTCGTGGGAAGGTCATTTCTAGTTCCAGGTATGTTTCACCCCGTAGGTGACCCTATGTAGCAAGCCTGTTGAGTTGGTGAAAGAGAACGCCATTTGAGCTTGAAATGAAAGGACAAAGGGTATTTTTATTTATTATTTTTGTTTTGTTTTGTTTTGTTTTTTTGTTTTTGGTTTTTTTTTTGTAAATTGTTGAAGAAACTTGTGTTTGGTGGCACAAATAGCCTGTTAAAATTTTGAAGTATTTGATACCAATTGTGTATTGAAAGGTGTATCTATAACCTGCTGTAACTAACGCTGTTATTTCCTGGATTTTTAATATATCACCACCAGATGTTGCTATTTTGTTTTAGCATTATAATCTCCATTTAGGTTATTAGATGAGAAATGTCTTTTAGGTGGGGGGCGGGGGGGGGGGGGGGGGGGGAGAAATGCTTTGGTCAGAGAGGTATTGTATTGATTGGACTTTCAAGAACTCAATGGATGTGAAATATGAATTATGTCTGTATATAACCTGCAGCTATGGCACTGTCATTGTGATAGTGTTCCAAAGCACATGTGTACAGTTTGTATAAGTCTTGAATAACGGGAGGGACTGAACAGAATATGTAAAATATTGTCAGGGTTTTCTCTCTCTCGGGGGGAGGGTTTTCTCTTTTTTCCCCAGTCTGCTACATTCAATGCTAGTTTTTCACTGATGCAAAATCAAAACAGACAGTAAGTTGATTTGAAGCTGTAGGATTTGTTCAGCTGTGTGGTATTTTATTTTTACTTTATTTGTCCAAAGTCGTCTCTATGGTGAAGCATTTGTCACATCTTCAGTTACTTGATCAATAAAACTTGGTAATCATCGGAGTGGTGTGGGTTGCCTCCTGTCCACATTAAATCGTCCACCAGAGGGCAGCATAGTTCAAGTCCAGGGCTATTCCGGCACACGCCCCTTCCTGCGCCACTAACGTTAAAAACGGGTAAACAGTTGATTGAATACTTCCCATGTGTATGATGGTGTGTGTGTGTGTGTGTGTGGGTGTGTGTGTAGTCACGACCCTGTGTATCTGTGATGGACGCTGAGAAATTGTGTCCCCGTTACATTCCCCTGTCGTTCACCCACCATATGCACGTTTACATTTTTAATCTGATCAGTGATCTCTGATCATTGATCCATTCAAATAATCTCAGTTGCATTTACTTAGAGAGTTCTAATGATGTAGTCATAATGTTACTGTGTTGGGTTACAATGCACTAGGTACAATGTGCGGTATAAATACACCTTATGCTCCTCCGATTTTCTTATCAACTGGGGTATATGTAGCAACATAAAGTAACCAACAGAACACCAAGGTAAAACAAAATGTGATTAGTGTATAATGATCTGGGGATTTAAAAAAAATTAAAAATACATTGTACTTTCTCCTTGTAACATGGTTCCATGTTGATAGACCAAAAACAGCCAGAGTATTCTTTTTAAACAGGAGCTTCTCCCATCTCAGAGCAATTAACCAGGCAAATTTAAAGGTTGAATTAAAGGGCAAATATTACTGAAATCAATCAGTACCCACAATTATGAAAGTTACAGCAGGGAGAAGTTTTTTCATACTTCTCCCAGTTTATTTCATACTTATTCCCAGTTTGGAATAACCTCCCAGTTAGTGTTCGGGAGCCAATACCATTTTTTAAGGTTAATAACGCATTGGTTTATTCTTTTTAAATTCGTTTTCATGTTAGCTACATGGTACAGATCTCGTGGTTCATGGACATATAGAACTAAAGCAAACTGAGAATGAAAGCAAATGGAGGTGTTGGAGCTGCTCTCGTACGTGCACACGCGTGTGGAGCAGAGTACTGTTGCCTCTGGGAGCCTTCATGCCTGTGCACTTTCTGGCTCTCCACGTTTAGTTAAAGCAATGCTTCTGCTGTATATTACTGCTGCAGCCTCTGTGGTCTCCTAGTGAACACGCAGAGCTGCCCAGTGCTTTTTTCTTCTGTGTCTGCTGAGCTTTGCTTCTCCCTCTCATCTCCGTCATGAAGAGGAGAGCTCCTACTTGGCTATTTGGCTTTATTTAGTATAAATGCTTCTAGATGTTAGAAGGGTATTAATATATGTCACACCTTCATAGAACGTGCTCTTGTAATTGCAGATGTTCACCACACAAGCTATGCTAAAACATCAAAGCAAAATATCTATACATTATATATGGTTACACTGTTGAAAGTAAAACTAACATCTACATTACATATCCAGTCTTATTTCAAGTATTAAAACATATTCAAGGCTGGTGAGGTACTAAAACAAGATATAAAATACTGTTTACCTACATTTGAAAAGAGTTTTCTATAAATGGTTGGAGTCATGACTTCCTGCACTGTGTATCATAGACTGAGTGAAGCAGCTTTTTAAAGTTTCACAATACCCTGAGAGTTTAGATACGGCCTTCCACTCAAAGCAGCACTCTTCTTTAAACCCAGGAAGTTTAAGGATGTTATTGGTTGTGGTTTTGTATGTCTATCCTGTCGTATCCGGTTTGTCCACTGGCTGTATGTTTTCCCTGTTTTCCTTTCCTTTCACAAGACGAGTGGGACGATGAGGGCAGGGGGCTTTGGGCGGTTGGGGTCACCTTATCACCTTTATATCTGTATGACCATATACAAACACTGAACTGTGTGACATCACTAATGAAAAGGGAAAACTAAAATAAAGTATAATGTCCCCATACAGGGGGGTGCTGGTGTGGCCAAGGAATACTGAATTAGAGTACAGCACAGTGATGCAGCTTCCCTTTTGTAAAACAAACAAAAACCCATACAGACATGTGAAATTGTGCAAGCATTTCTTCTTTAGGATTGACAGGGCTTTGAATGTCCTTTGAGGTAGAACGTCCCGGGTGATGTCGTCATATGACCCCTCGGAACAGGAAGGACAGGGCCGCCCCCAGCGCAAGGCCGAGCGAGACGAAGAAGGCCATGATGGCGCCGGCAGTCTCCGCTTCGTTCGCCGCCACCTTTCTGAATGGAGAGAACACGGCGGGGATGTGAACACGATTGACAGACCATTGCTTTGGCAGGCGAGCAGGCGAGCACGCGCGGACTCACTTGGGGCCGTAGCACATGCAGAGGCTGACCAGGTAGCCGTTGGAGAAGGCGAAGGTGATCATGAAGACGATGAACCAGGCGTCATGCGCGAAGACCACGGACAGGTTGTAGCGCGGCTGGACGTTGCAGAGCATGAAGAGCGGCACGAAGAGCACGCGAAGCAGGAGCAGTGCTGGCAGGAGCCGGCTGTCCTTCCCCGGCTGGGAGAGAATGCGGAAGACCAAGACGCTGAACAAAACGTGTTCCAAAATGAGCTCGGTTTCACGTTCTATTCTACATATATTCTATTCTATTGCTATACTACAAATTGCTATTCTATTGCTATTCTACTCTACTCTATTGCTTAAGTAATCATAAACGTAATAAGAAAATATAGTCTGTCCAGTATGAATAATATGCTGGAAGTAATGGACTGATGGATAATGTGCGAAACGTAAGTAATTGTGTTTAGATCCTCCACAGCACCTGCAAGGGCTGCTAGAAACCTCCTACCTGTATACCTTCAGCAATAACGGGAAGTAAAATTACAGTGACCCAAGCATGGCAAGCGCATGACTTCAGCACGCACAGGCGCATTCTAACGGGGGCCGTTTATGCAAAGCTTTTTAAGGAGATCAGTCAGTCAAGTCGATCAAAGGGTTTGTTTGTGTGTATTTGTGTACGTGTGTCAGTGAAGTAACCTACCCACATGCACACAGCGGTCAGGCTCCGGCCTGCCCAGTCACACAGGTTGAAGAGGAGGAAACAAGAGACCGGGATGAAGTACAGCTCTGAGATGAGACGGAAGAGAGCACAGAGCCCCACGTCACCCAACCACAAAATATTAGACATATACAGTTTACATAATGGCACCCCTCACACACATGGTGGGTCAGTTTTTGTAATCTTACCATTTGGTTGTGTGCTTTCTTCCTAGTTACAATATCGATATCGCGTGCATACGTTGCTGCAGAACTCAGCTTAAATGTTAACGTTCAAGATAAAAGAGGAACTGTAAGCTTAGACAGGAATGGCTAGAACTGTGGATGGTGAACAACTGCAAAATGCTGTAACTTAGCCCAGCACTGATGGCCTTCGGCATATTGTGTAGATAACGGCAGTGTAGCTTGTTTTGATATGTTTGGAATTAACCTATCATTTCATAAGGTGTAATATTGGTGTCACTTAGATGCTCTGATATAAATAATATATAAAATCAAATTTGAGTTTGTCTAGAAACTTGCTCCAAGCTGCTCACTGCAGTATATTGGTCCATTTGTACAAACATTACCGTCAATGTTTCAGTTTAAATGCACCACAGTGTGTATGCCGTTAGAAGAGCAATACAAACACTCCCATGAGGCCGTACGTTTAGCTAAGGGTTCTGCTCGCTTAGTGCCCAAGCAGGAATGTAGAGGCAGGGCATCAGCTATCTGACTGTTAGTAGTAAAGTTTACAGAGTCCTTTTCACATCGGAACAGAAGACATCCGTGTGAAATTATTCATTTCCAGCGCTTGAGCATCATTGAATCATTGATACTCCAGGTTATGTCTCTGTGTCTCTCTCTCTCTCTCTCTCTCTCTCTCTGTCACACACACACACACACACACACACACACGCACTGCAACTGACCCCAGGGTCCTCCATTAGCAATGCTGGATTTAACATCCACGGTGACAGCCGGGAAAAGGCCGATGGTGATGATGAATGCAAAGCAGACAGACAGGGCCATCAGCCAGATCTACAGAGGACGAGAGTGAAAGATACGGAGGAGGCGAAAATGAGACGGGAAGAACAACATGATGCACTTGGACAGAAACACTAGGTCGTGCCTTTGTGACAGACACTCTCTCTTTTGCCTGTAGCGACACCGTAGTACGCTAGATCCACACTGACCTTTGGCGCTGCCGACAGTAACAGTTCTAACTTCAGCAGGGCACCGCAGAAGTGCAGATTGCAACTTTATTCAATCGTAGTGAATTACCAAAGCCGCTGTATAAAACCTAGAAACTTCTTATGACTACCAAAGATCCCAAATGCGGTGAAGCAAAGCACTGTACCTTTTTAAAGATGCCGAGAATGGAGGGATTCTGCTTAACGCCCCCACCAGTGCTGGCCATCTGTTTGCCATTCTCTAAAGCAGGTTAATCCCGAGTTAGGTTCAACTCACTGGACTTCACAACCAAGAGTGGTAAAGTCAACCAAACCCACAACACACGTATACCTTTTTGCAGCAAGTCCAATTTATTCTCCTCATCCTGTGCAGGACTGTTCGTCTCTTCCTTCAGGTAGTGCTTGTAAAATTCCTGCGGGACAGAGGAAGGGGCTTCTTTACAGGAATACTGAAGTCAGTATATGAATTTGTCCTAACTGAGAGGTGGGACTGACTCCCCCTAAACACTAACAAGTCTAGGGAGGAAGACGTAGGACAGGATGGCGAGGCCAATGACAGCACACGCGGTAATGAAGTAGCCAAAGGCACTGTCCATCACCGAAGACCCGCCTGGTGGAGACAGAGAACAACAGAAGAGGTTCCACCTGTGTTTTATTCCAAGAGTGGTGTTCCAGGCATTTTGAAGTGTTGCGTGCGTGTTGTTCTCTCTTTGTACTGTCAGTGTGTCCTTGGTCTTACTTGTAATGGCACAAATCATGGAGAAGGCAGCGAAGGTGCCAGCCAGTCCCTGGCCGCTCATGATGGGTACGGTGTAGGCAGCGGGAAACAGACCAGCCATACCAAAGAGACTGCCCTGCAGCACAGCTCCAAACGCTGAGGGCACACACACAAACAGACAGACAGAGGTATTGCCTGGCGTTTGAGCTTTTCTGAAGTAGCTTTTAGAGTAGCACATTTGTGCATGTGTTATACAGGCGTTATACTATTTGCTACATGTAGGACTCACCATTAATGATGATGATTTTTATCATGGTGGTCACAAAGAAGGGCATGGGAGTGATGGGCACTTTGACCAGGATGGCAGTCACCAAAAACACTACCAAGATGGAAACCAAGCTACCCATGATCCTTATCTTCTGGGACACTCTGTTATGAAAGTAAGACCAGAAGTTCAAGAGTAGGCTGCACCATCATCTTAAATCTGAACATAAGGAAAAAAGATTCACACCGTGTATCCTTCTACACATACGTATTACATAGACACATACATATACACTCATCTAGCCAACCTGTTCCTTCATCTACACGTTGTAGTGTGTTACTGAAATCAACCAACCACATATAACCTTACACTTGATTTTTTGTTCGGCCCCCTGTTCACCCTGTACCATCACAGAGTAACTACGTTTGAGTCAAGATTATTTTGTGGCTCAAAATGTTCAGGTCAGCCTGCTGTAAGCATGATCCCACATCATCCATCCATCCATCCATCCATCCAACAAATAATCCGAGCAGCATAAGAGACTGGATAAGATGGCCCTTAACCTGATGCAGCTCACCTGTGGTGTAGAACAGAGGTGAGACAGGTGAAGACTAACAAGGGGATCATAGCGCACAGTGCCATCACGTTATTGAATTTGGTTTGCAGGAAATTCCTTTCAGTTGACACCTCTTCTCCAGGGTCTGCCAGACGACTGGTGAAATACTGGATGAATGCACAGAGAAAGCAGAGTGAATGATAAAGGCACAACCACATACTCTCACATACTCATACGTCCCTAGAAGACATGACTAACTTAGTGGTTTTATTAGAAAAATCAGAAATGTGTTTTTTCTGATTATGAAAATAATAATCAACAATCAATGCTTAAATATTTTTGCTTGTTCAGCATTTGAAGTATCTATAATTATCCACATTTACATTAATAGCATTCAACAGATCCTCTTATCCAGAGCGATTTACAGAAGTGCTCGGTTATGTAAGGTCAGAAGTATTTTATCCTTAGTATACATATAGGTTGCAAAATACATACATACAAGAGTTTAAAGATACCATCACATTTAATCATGAAATGTGCATGAAAATACCATGGTGGCAGTCATGAAGAAATTCCATGGCAGTAATGTTCCTAATCCCAGTATAAAAAAGATAAGCCAGACAGTTTTGTATCTGATAGTTGAGAGAGAACCAGAAATGAGTTTCAAGCACTTCAAATCCCAACAAGTCAGTTACGAACAGGAAAAAATAACACTGCCACAAGCCACAAAAGCATTTCAGGTGCTAAAGCAAAATAACATTACTAACTTGTCTTGGGGTTCATGCGTGTCCATCTTTGTGAGAAAGCTGTGCTGTTTCCTTTGGAACAAGACTTTAGAAGGGAGATTAAGGTACCCACAGTGCAGTCCTGACAGAGGAAGAAGACAAATCAAATCCACGGTGTAATGGAGTCCAATGATAGCCAAATATCCATAAAAATGTACCTTAATTTGTATCTTGTCACTGATTAAACTTTTTTTAATTCAAAATTAAATTTACAAATATTATTTTCTCATGTGTTCTAAATGTTTTGTTTCAGTAAAGAATAACGTAACTGCTGTAATCATCCTTATTAGGAAAATTCTAAATACCAAACAGATGTAATTATCAGATCAAAAATGTTAAGGTGAACTATATCAGTATATGTGTAAAACAATACACAAGACTGCTCTGAAGACAATTCAACAATTCTTGAAGCATGGATTTTCAATATAGGTAATATGTCATAAATCTCAACCTGCCATTGCAAACAGATATGAAACAAGTTATATCACAAATGGGACAACACCCCCCCCCCCCCCCCCACCCATCCCACCCCCAAGTAATATGGTAGGTTGCGCAATCATAAAGGCTCTTGAGATTTTTCAGAGAGTGAATGGCCAGTCAAGAGGAGACTCCAGAAAAAAGCTCCTGCTGTCTGTGCTGTTGTGAAAACTGCTCTGTGTACTCAAGGCTGGGTTAGATCAGTCCATGTGTGCATGCCAAAAGAAAAACACATAATAAGCAATACTTCTCCATGTTTGCCCATTTTAAACTGGTCTGATGTGATGAAAAGAAGGAATACAGCCATCCAGAGGGACAGATTATTCCGAGAGAGACACATGCACTGATAAAGCTCTCTGGAGAGATTAAACACTGCCATTGTCCTTTAAAAAGCAGCAATCCCTCTAACGATAGTTGCAAACTTTTAACTGATTCTATGCTACCCATTTATAGTAGTATAAGGCCTATATGTATGGAAACATGCTTAGGCAATGTTAGGCACACTTAGGCACTTATAGCAATGTATTGCTCTGAATTGCTTTACTGTGGATCTTCTCACCAATCTGACTAAAAGTGCTTTTAGGAAGATCTTTTTTTTTTTGCCCTGGGATAAATTATCAGATAAAAGACCAAGGGGAACAAAAAGGAAATCAAGCATGTTGATCATTTCCCCTTTTACCACAATAAGAGGAAACAGCCTAGTAGTTATTACATCCAGACACCAAACATTTTTTTCGTAGTAGTCCAGTCTTACGAACGCACGTGAGAAGTGAACATGATGTCTGAATCATTTGAGCCTGAACGGCTAATTGATGTAATTTGAATCAATTTTACATTCGCTAAGATGATGTTTGCAAAACGTATAGGCTACTTGATAATGCAAATAAGTCAAGGATAAATCAAAATGCAACACTGGCCAAGAGATGTCTACTCATATATTCTAAGTTTGCTATAGAACAGGCCTTTTAGTGCAATCTCAGTATGAAAAACACAAAGTGGCCATCTCAATCCAAGGAGCGCCACTGCTTTGACTACTACTCCTACTACTACTAAACGTTACATACAATACAACGCAACGCTATAGAACACTGCATAATTCAAGAGCAGTTACTAAAGAAGTCAGTACACCGCATTTAAGATCGCTGGGAGAAATAGAATTGCTAACCTAGTTATCAACATACCTTTCAACTTTTAAAAAGATACGGGGAGAAAGTGCAGGCACCTGAGACGCTCGACGACTACTGCACGCTCCCTAGCTGTGACGTAACATACGAGTTGCTGGTGACGTGAGAGTTCTAAAGCGCGTCTCTCATTTGCATACAATGCACCGCCTTTGGGCTGAAGAGTTCCGGGAGTCCAGCGCCACTGACCTGATTTAGCACCCCCACTTACGCGAGCAGTTAGCTAATGTTTCTTACTTTGTATCGTTTGGGGTTTTTGTTTTTTTGTTTTTCAGAAAAGCTGAACCTGTGGCCTAAATAACAAGGAAGATCCTTTTGATATATAAGAAGGTTGACTTATTGCAGTAGGTGTTGCCAAAATGTATTCAGTCAGTTAATAATTAATTAGCTAATTCATTCATGCATTCAGTCATTTATGACAAGCTATTGGAACATTCTGTGGTTAATCTAAACAACCAATCTAACCAATGTTACATTTTTGTATCCTTATAACGATTGTTAAGTAGAGCACCACAAGATCGACTACAACATCAGCCGGTTTAACAGCAAGTACTGGCAAAATATTTTTTTGAAGAGTGCGTTCTAGCACTGTAGTTCTTGACAGGCTATTTGTAAAAAGAAACAAAGCCACGGCTTTTTAGTACCAATCTCAGTATGAAAAACACAAAATGGCCTTCTCAAATCAATGAGCCCCACTGCTATCACTACCCCTACTGCTTAATTATTTACAGTTACATTTATGGCGTTTTTCAGACGCTCTTATCCAGAGCGACAAAAGTGCTTTAGTGACACTGCTAGAAGCCCAAGTGTTACTGCTAAAACTTAGAATAAACGCTATATACAACGCAACGCTATATAACACTGCATAATTCAAGAGCAGTTACTAAAGAAGTCAGTACACCGCATTTAAGACCGCTGGGAGAAATAGAATAGCTAACCTAGTTATCAACATACCTTTCAACTTTTAAAAAGATACGGGGAGAAAGTGCAGGCACCTGAGACGCTCGACGACTACTGCACGCTCCCTAGCTGTGACGTAACATACGAGTTGCTGGTGACGTGAGAGTTCTAAAGCGCGTCTCTCACCGCCTTTGGGCTGAAGAGTTCCGGGAGTCCAGCGCCACTGACCTGATTTAGCACCCCCATTTACGTGAGCAGTTAGCTAATGATTCTTACTTTGTATCGTCTGGGGTTTTTTGTTTTTGTTTTTGTTTTGTTTTTTGTTTTTTCAGAAAAGCTGAACCTGGGCCTAAATAACAAGTAAGATCCTTTTGATCTATAAGAAGGCTGACTTATCACTGTAGGTGTTACCAAAATGTATTCAGTCAATTTATTAATTAATTAGCTAATTCATTCATGCATTGAGCCATGAACATTCTGTTGGAACATTCTGTGGTTAATCTAAACAACCAATCTAACCAATGTTACATTTTTGTATCCTTACAAAGCTTGACAATTACAGCACACAACATCGACTACTCCATCAGCCGGTTGTCACGGTACAGCCCCTCCTCCCAAACGTCTACGTGTGTGTGTGTGTGTGTGTGTGTGTGTGTGTGTGTGTGTGTGTGTGTGTTCGTCTGTGTGGCCACGCCCCTGTGTGTTTCACACCTGCTCCTCCTTGTGTTGTTAATGTGAGGATATATAAGTCCTTTGTGTAAACGTGAGTATTGTCAGCGTTTGATCTCACGATAGCCGTAGTGCTACTTTGTCTTCTGTTACAAATAAGCGGCGTTGTGTGTATCACGGCTCCTCTTCGCATCTTGCTAAGCCTCCCGCGTCACAGAAACATTGACCGCCGAAGGATGCCAGGGAAGAGGAGCAAGAAGGGGAAGAAGAAGAAGATGGGGGAAAAAGGCGCGTAATCGTTCCTCTCCAGCCCTTGCAGGGACCACCCCCCGCCTCTTGGGAACTCTCCACACTGATACAACTCCTGGGAAATTTTGGGGGTGCCCTGAGTCCTGAGTGTGGGTCGGACTCGGCGGATGGCGACCAGTTTCCGGGGTCGGACGCCGCAGGGTCCTACTATTTGCACTCCTGATAAGTGGGCACAGGCATCAGCACTAGAAGAGCCACCTTCTAAAAATCCCAATTATCTATTACGTTTCATAATCTCCATAATCATTTCAGGATGTTAACAGGAATATGTGACATAATTACTAAATGTTCATTTTGCTATTTGCCTCGTCATACACAGTTTCGTTGACTAAAAATCAATATACACTATGAGTACTTATTGTTGTTTACACAGCTGAACAAAACGACTTGGCACACCGTTTAAAGTGCTTCTCTATACAACATCCTTTTCTCCTGCCCCAAAACCCCTACCTGTTGCCTGCAGGTGGCAGCAAGCGTATGATGTACTATTACCTTGCCTATTACCTTTGATTTGGCCTCTGTTCTAGCTGGGGTTCCCACTGGACTTCTCCACTGCTGTCATGATCATTATAGCATTGGCTGTTGTATGCTATCTGCGACTGCAGATTTCTGCTCTATTGGAGATGCAATGGCAGCTTGCGCTGCGCTGCGCTTTGACTCCTCCATAAGATTTTTAGCACTCGCGCCTGTTTTCTTTCGCGTACTGCGCTCACATTTTCCTCATTTATGTTGAAGAGTCAGAGTTTAGCCGTAATTCTGCCTATGTGATAAAGCAGGGCAGACATATTCACCACGGGGTAACACTGTTTCCTCTAGGCTTATCAATTGGCTCACACAGTATGGACTGTTCTGGCTGTTATATCTGTTTTATTGTGTGGTTTTCAGTATGGTAACAGAGTATGGTAGTGCACTCAAATGCTGAGGTGCACTACCATGAACTGTTTTTATTTTGTCATTTATCAAAATTAAGTCAAATCTTTGCTCAGTTAGTAACCATTTTTTTAGGAGAAGCAATTAAATTTAGTCAAATTGGATTAGTCAAAATATCTATGAATTATACTGACATTTACTATACCTGAATATCCACATTGTATACAATATATATATTTTTTATTCACTGATGTCGTGAGTATTATTCAAATGGTAATACATGTTCCTAACGCAATGCTAACCTTTCCTAATGACTAACTCCTGATACTGACACAATTAAAATGGTTCTCTATGTGATATAACTGGCCATACTGGTGCTTTCCTTGTTTCAAAAGATATTTTTGAGCTGTTTCTAACAAAGGAGTTTATTGAAGCAGTTTCCCTGAGTACTAAAAATCTCCATTTTCTGGTAAACTCAAACTTTCTGACCACACTTCATGTATCACACATAAGTGCATCACATTTTTTTTTTATTGTATTTTAAATCCAAGCTTGTTGAAGTTTGAGCCAACAGTATTATAGCACAGTTGTCTTTATGAAGAACAAGCATTCATTTGTTACGAAATTCATCAAGCTTTTAGTGATACAGTAGGAAATTATTAACAGGACTGATAAAGTACGTAGTGTGTTTATCAGAGCAAGCATTCTGGGGATTAATAAAGTAAATCATTTGTTGAAGGAGCTCGCCTCTCCTTGGACAATGCCAGTTTGTTGAACTCAAATTGTGCTCTTAGTCCTTATTTCCTCATTCTGTTTCTCCATAGAGAAGCACTCAGGAACAAGAGCCTGAACAAAGCCCATGTTATCCAAATACTCCAAGAATGTCCAGAATTCAGTGAATGCTTCTCTTCTCAGTCATATTTCCTCAAAGGAAACTTAAATAAAGTCTGTGGGGGTTTTTTAACCACTGTTTTTACTGTTCTCCTTAATGGATAACACAAATATTTGCAAAGCACAACTATGGCTATAAGAAACTAAGAAAATAAACATTAGGAAATGATTTTAAAGCCATACCTCTTGTGGTAACGTGTGTGTCTAAACTTTGTTCTCAGAGATGGCACAACAGCAGAAGTTCAAAGACCACTGGAGGACTTATCTCCATGTTCTTGCTATAGCTCTCTTCAAAGGGAGTGATAGATGAGGCACTGTATGTCACTCGCTCACCTCTCTGAGGACTGGCAAACTGGCTGAAGAGGCAACTCATTGCTCAACTACTTTCCATATCAGACACAGATTTTTTTTAATGGAAAAGTCTGCATGAAACTCAGGTGCCAGATTGTACAAAAAATCACAGATTTTTGTTAAAAATGTAATACCAAATCTAAAACATGTTAGCTACACTAAATTTGGTAGTGGTGGGATTGAATTATTAGCTTCATATCAAAATTGTGATCTTAGAAAAGTATAATTTTCAAATCGCAAGAGCTTTGCAAATCCCCCTTTTAGTTGCATATTATCAACATTTGCTATTCTTAAACAGATTCTTAAGATTTTCATGATCCTTCTGTTTCTAAGTTTTTTTAGTTGTTCCATTTTGACAAGAGTCATAATTTTCAATAACAGAGCTTTTAATATCAACAATAAAGCAGTACATTTACATAATTTTATGCGATTCCTTTCATGTACAAAAAAGATAAGTTTGTAATTATGCTTGCTAGGTGTTTACTGTATGGCCAATCAACAAACACACGTTGAGCTTAACTTAAAAAACATAGTCGCATTTTAGCTACCCCCAGTGCTGGGAGAATTCAGCATCATTGTCCTGCACGCCACCTTTAAATGTTATCATTTTTAAATGTCACTTTTAATTTAAATGTTTATTTCTTCTCAGGACCACGTGGAATCAGTCATGCATTGTCACTTATACTAGCACCTTCCAGTGAACTTTATACTTTACACTGAATTTTCATGTGCAGCCATGGACCATGTTATGTTCACTGAAATATCGTACAGTCAGGTTGTTATGTTACTTCATGATAAATGTCATTTCAAACGCTCTAACCCAACCCTGCCACCATGCTTCTAGCATGAGTACTTCGAACCTCAAGTACAGCTCATCTTGAAATACCTTGCTTCAGGTCTCATGGACGACAAGCATCAAGACTCTGTCTTGGCTCCAAGATGGTAGAATGAACTCCTACTTGCTGTCTGGACAGCAGAGTCCCTTGCAGTCTTCAAGCACAGACTGAAGACCCATCTATTTGCAGAATATTTAAAGTACAGCTGACACTGCTCCCATATTGACTGCCTAAATTAATACTTATTGTAGGGTATTGTTTATGTTGTTTAACAAACTCTAGCACTTATTGTTTATAGCACTTATCAATGTTTATGATAGACCTTATGTATTTTGCACTTCTAGGTATCAGCATTCATCCCTGTATTCTACAGTATTCTAGTTCATTGGTATGTTTGATTCTAACCTACTGTACTTGGATATATTCTATGAGTAAACAACAAAGCACTTTTGTAAGTCGCTCTGAATAAGAGCGTCTGCTAAATGCCGTAAATGTAAACGTGAATGCCTGCAATTTCAGTTGCACTCTTTATGTACTGTTAGCACTATCTAGCATGTGTAGGCATGTGTCTTGCACCTTGGGTCCAGGAGAAACAGGACAAGGCTTAGTAGATGTCCCCAAAAAGGCACTGTCCATAACTGGTGTATTGATCATTTAAACCCTAGCAGTCTATCGGCTTGGTTGCATGGTCTAAAACTACAAAGGAGACCTGACAACTTAAGCTTCTTGTTACAGCAACTGAGAATCACATCCTCTTATTTAGGAGATGGTAACTTATTCTATATTGTATTGTTCAGACTGATTCTCAGCGGATCGTTCTTCTTTCTCCCTACAATGTATGTTGACTGTAAGCTGAAAGCTCACGTTGTCTTTGGACTTTAGATCTTGAATTTAGCCAGTTAATGAGTATCACTGTGCTAAAACTAGATTTAATTGTGTTCATCAGCAAGGGCTATGATGCCATAATTTAACCTCTTTACCTGGAATGGAATGGTTCAAAAGTCTTAGCACGCAACTTCACATCTCCAGCACGACGTTCACTGCTCCGAGGCACCATGGAACTGATGCGTGATAGCAAATCACAGCCGCTATAACGGTAATCACGGTGATCTTAGAAACAGTGACACCAGCAGGTAGAACACTGGATGGTGCCATCAAAGACCCTTGAACTGTCCATGGTAATAGGCAGCAGTCCCAAGATATTGATAATCCATTACCAGGAATATTACTAACTGTCTCTTAATAAGCTAAGTATGCATAAAAAACATTTGCTTATTTTTCTTGGAAATCTGATTATAATAATAATTCCTGCCATTGTTTCGACGTGTGCAACTTAGTTATTCAAATAATTTCTTGTGTTTGTACTGTGTCATTGTACAGGTTTTATGTTTTTAACCATTACAATTGGGTATGACTGTTGCTTTTGTTTGAACAGTTTCCTATAGTTATATGAGCTGTCTGGTACTAGTTTTACTGATTAATGTGCCATAGTGCGTAAGCGTTATAAGCACTGCAGTATTGAGGGAGGCTTTAAGATGTTCGTGTCTAAGCGAGGCCCTCTGCTGGCTACATACTGGTACTGCTCCTTCAAGCGAACGTCCATAAAGAGTCTAATGGCTTCGAGGAGATCGTTTCGTTGTTGGCCTCAGTGTAATAGAGTGTAAAAGAAGCAGGTGTCATTTGAAATGACATTTTAACGTTTCAAATTATTCTAGTAATAATTCGTTTAAACACTATACAGTGTGTTTATATATATGTGTTGTATGTAGCAACCAGTCTAGGTTCAATATTATTATTTTAAATCGTCACAGTTCCGCAATGACCGCTTCTCTGTTATTATGCCTCACATCCCCTGATTATGCTTCGCGTTTCACGCTCATTACCGAGTAGCACTTATGCTCGTTGTGCGTGTTTCTAACGAAACCTTACACTTCTCATGGGTTTGTCTTCACCATAACGTTGAACCGAAAGTTTTTTTTATTAACCCTGTCTATTTGTTGCATAGACTGCATGATTTATTGTGTTTACTCCGTTTGCTATTAAAACGTTATGCATTAGAGTCCATACAATAATAAATTAGTTAGGCGGCCTTGAAGGTTTTAACAGGTGCGATCATTAGAAAAATCATCCATCTAGAAATTCTAGGAACAAGCCGCGTCAAAATATTTAATTTCAGTTTATTAAGTAACACACAAATGCTTCTTATATTTGCTTGTATGCAAGTATGAGGAGAGATGTGTATGATTTGAATTCTCAGTTATCAGACCTTTAAACAGCTTCTTCAGTACAAGATGCTCACGGCAATAGCAGAGAAGAATGAAAACAAAGAAAAACTAATGTAAAGCACAATGACTGTTCATTAATTAGCTTGTTACTGAATTCATTAATTGGCTTGTTACTGAATTCATTAATTAGCTTGTTACTGAATTCATTAATTGGCTTGTTAGTTTGGCAGCCGACTCTTGCACAAAGCTCTGGTTAATTAAGCACGGAATTAGAGAAACTCAGTTATACTAGCGGTAGCTGCTGAAGGAGCTGGTCGACAGTGTCCTCGTAGCTTTGCGGAAGCTGGAGTTCAGCGCCTTTGGACTGGTTTGGCATGGTCAAGGCGTCTTCGGGGCTGTGGTAGCACACGAGGAACAGGTGAGAAAGCATACAGAAACTTTATACTCACATGCACGTGTGCACTCGCGACCATAGGTAGGTAATCCTATCTCAGACAAGAGCGTGCTAGTAAGTTTATTCTTACCAGTGCAATTCCCTACCTCCTCTTTCCTGCTAAAACTGAGTTGAGGTATTTCTTGGCTGCCATCTGTTTACGGTATCGGCTGTAGTTGTCTGTGAAGACTGCGTCTGAATGACGTTTCATGGGTAGCTGGTCTGCGCCCAGATCATCGCTGCAGAGGACAAATTACCAAATTATAGCAATCGGATGTCATTATTAATCCGCCTTCCGGTGTGGTATTGTTACTGGCCAGATATCTTTAATCTCAATTACACATTACGGTTATCGCAATCACGTGACCCTATCTGACAGTTTTAAAGGGCAACTTCAGGCATTTCGTCCCACTCTGCACATGCAAATCTCAAACAGATCTTAAATGTGCACTGCAAATATTTAAGATTCTATAAAGACAAATACAAATGCTGCACATTTTCATAGAGTGTTATATTGTAATTTCTGAAAACCATGAAAGGTCGCCTCCAATTACCCGAGGAGTCGTCTTTACCTGACACGTTTTGCGAGTAAAGACTCAAGATATTCTTTGGCAGAAAGCTGTCCGAGGAGTTTGCTGTATCCGCTTGTGAAAAGTCCGTCAGCATGTCTTGATGGTCTATGCGAGACAGCAAAGCAGACTCGGGTGTGGCATCATCCGTTATTTCCCCAAGTTATCAACCGAACATAAAGGAGTTTTCCTTGACAATGTCATAACATTCTAAAATAGCCTGACTTTTCAGCCCGTTTCAGTCTGTCGTGAGAGTACGACACTGACAACAAATGTCATTTGTGAGCAATGGTTTTGTACCTTTCCACCGTGTTTCCGATTTCGTACAGAAGCTTATACACTTCCAAATCTTGAGACGGCTCGCTCGCCCAGGAGCCTTCTCCATCGCCATTAAGCGTTCCCGATCTACTGTGAAATAGAACAATACCGCAGGTCATTCTTCACTTTGTCAAACATGCAAATGCAAACTAAAAGACAATAATGGGTCCTATACTGTGATTTGGATTTCTCATCCATGGTGTCTTAACTTTAGTTTTATGCGACACGTTCTAAAATAGTTGGATTTGCTCGCCTCTCACCTTATGGTGATTGCTGGTAGAGAGAGACTTCTGCAGCACAGCATGCTACAGATGGCCATGAATAGAATCTGCGAACAGCTCACTGATGCCATAGTTTCCTTAAACATCTGACAAATAGTCCAATACGAGTTAAACAACCTTAAAACAGGTGGTTAGTATTTGACTTACTCTAATCCGAAACTTCAGGCATTTGATTATATGAACGTAACGTTTTTCTCTAAGAGGTATTTTCGGAAGAATACAAACTTGCTGGTGATGCGACTGTCTAGGAAAGAACGCATATTTAAGAAATTATTTCAAGTGTAATTGCGATGCTAGTACCTTAACCCCTATTTTCCTTACGGCGCTCTCCAAGGTTCTGAAACGCGCACTCGCTGTCCCGTAAAGATACGATAAGTTTCCTAAGGGAAAGTTGTTTGCTTCTTTCACTCAAGACACTTCTTCTTTGGTATCTCTCTTCCGATGCCCTCATCTTATATAGCGGATTGTTCTCTTTACTCGGTGCTTCCTTGCGTCATGAAAGGTCTCGGTAGAATTTAAGACGCTGGCTGGGAGTCATCAGCCACGCGACCACGCTATAAAATTGTATTTCACTGAAGGATGCGAGTTCATCTTGAAACTGACTCACTTACAGGTGTAACCATGTGTATGCAATGAAAGCTAATTTAGTCATAATTATCTCAGTAAATAATTTTTTAAAAATAGTTGCTCAGATAATTCCAGAGTAGTTATACAATACAATTAGGATAGTTTGCACAGGAAAGGGTTTAATGTTGGGTAGAGCCAGGTTAAAGGATCTTAGTCCTTAAAATAGTCAATGGATCACAGCAAACAATCACAGGGACCAAATCAAAGCAAAAACAGACAAAACCTGGCACCACAGAAGCAATAATAGGTAAAGACCTGTGAATTCTCCAGGTGCTCATAGTTTTCCTTTGGACTGCCATAACATGATGATGGCATATGCACTGAATGCATTAGCACACAGGTCTATGTAACACGAGGTCTCCGATTCGTTCCATCACTACTTGTGCTGTCTAAAACAATCCTTATTGCACAATAAATGTGGCCTGTTGTGTTATTCATGCACAAACCTTCTTGCCGTCAGTTTTGTGTGTTGTGTTTTGCGTCTGCCTTTTGTTTTGTTTTTCCCCTCACAGGACACATTGGTTATTAGCCTCATTAGATTCTGAAACTTATGACGGGGTGGAAGTTGCACCGTGGTCATTATAGACATCAGCCCATGTAGCGCTCTGTCTCCCTCTGTGCATTTGGCCACAGGGCCAATCAGATTACAGCATGCTGGACCACCACTAATCCGATTCCACCTCACATTTTCTTGGGCTGGTTCAGGTCAAGGAGTTGGACGCTTCAGAAGGGCCAACCCAAACCCAGCAAATAAATGTGCTGGAACATTTCTTGGGTTTTAAACACAGCCCCCACCATTTTCGATATGATCTTATGCTTGTCTTGCTCAAGGTAGATGAATCTGTCAAATTAACTGTAATTGCAGTAATTGTAAGAGCTGTGTTGTAGTAGCAGTTAAAACTACATCAGGTTTCGTCTTTGCACTTATCCACAGCAACAGGTTTCACCAAATAAGCAATAAATTCAGACCAACAAAAATAAAAGAGTTTATTTTGAATCATAAAAATCATTAAAAATATCATAATCATAAATATCAAAATCATAAAAATCATTAAAAATACTGTTAAATCATTATTAGAAATATTGTTGATGCAGTCACAAAGTAAATAATATAATAGAGCAGAACAAAACAACTAAATAAATATATGAATGAAAAAAACAGCACAGGCTAAGAATGTTAAAAACATTCATGTAAGAGGCAAGAAGATGTTAAATGTATTTTAGAAGTAAGGCTACCCCAAGGTCCACCTGCCTACATGTCTGTTAAGAAAGTGTGAACAGGTGTCCAAAACAAAGGTAAAATAACTTCAATGATCTGCCTCTGTTCTGGTTAAAGAACTAACAAATATGTGTACCCACATTCCCTTACATCACCCTAGAGCTGTTTCCCTTAAACTGGCTTCCCTCGATACCAAGAGCATCGTTTCTGAGACTCTGAGCGACAGGGCTGTTGTGAAGGCATGTGTGAGAAAACTGATCAAGCACCACAGAGATGCAGACATGGCTGAGGTAATGGTGGCCTGTAAGCCTGGTATGCCTGGACTACACTAATTTCCTGTGGGACTATCTGGCCAAATCCCTGGATGAGGGCATAGAGAAACCAGGGAGGGAAATTGGTCACTAATGCAGAAAGCTCTTCTGGTGATCCAAGCCTGGTCTTGTGATGCCTTTTGGCTAAACTCCTAGTGACCTTTGTCCTGATTTGCTTAAAAATAATTTATCTGAAGGTAATTTTAACAGCCTAAGATAATTGTGTTAGCCTTTCATACTTGTATCATATAATGACATAGACTATGATTTCTTGCCAAATCCTGATCATATGGCTGCTTGAGACATAAAAAATACATCAGTTTGAGTTGTTTGTCCTTTGATAATTAAAAAATATTCTGTAAGTGGCTGTGGAATATTACTGCTGTATGCCGCCTCCCACTCCAGTTCCTAAATTGGGTGTAGTTTACCCATATTTTATGCAGGTTTGATTCTGCATTGCTGTGGGCTAGACTTCACATTTAGGCTAGCGTATGCCTGTGGCTTTGTTTGCCAACAGAGCAAAGCAGAGGAGAACAGTGCTCGACAGCTGCCCGTTCTGATTTTGCATGGATGAACAGAGAAGCCAAGCCAGTCCCACTTCACACTAGTCAGGTTTTTATCATATGCTGCATCCATCTTCATGGTGCCCTCATTCTATATCATCCTGCCCATACAGCCAGAGCACAGGCAGGGATGCCCTCGGGGAGACTTACGCAAGGATAGCGGTAGCATATTAAGATTTGGATTTTGGTCCAAGTGAGCAAATCCAGCTATGTGCATGCAGAAATCACACTATAACATGGTGAATGAAGAGCTACTTTAGAGCCTTGCTCCTTGAGTCTACTGGTGTGACCACTGAGATTTGGCTGACACACGGTTCTTAATCTTGCAGTGTGTTGCATAGTACTGATTTATATTGTAACGTCATTGAGCCAGTAATTAATGCTCTCTCTTCCATCTCCCTTCGCCCAATCTCAGCCAGTCTTTTGTTGTCTCTGGATGATGGTGAAATGGAGAACAGATCATTGTCTGTGACATTTGGAAATGTGTACGATATTAAGAATAAATATCTTCAACAAAGAGACTTCCTGACATTGGCCACACCTTAAACCACTGTTCTGCATAGCACAGAGATAGGTATGGAAGGAACATTAAATTCATGAGCCAGAAATTGACTGCTTGTCAAGATTTTAATATTTATTTTATATTATATAAACTAATATTTAGTTTAGCTATTTTCCAACATTCCCTTTCATAAGAACGGGGACCACCATCCCACTTTGACAGTACACAGGTACAGTTCCCAAGGTCCATGAGATATTGTAGGGGCTTGTTATCTTCTATCCCCTTGACAGTCCCCAAGTATTCAGAGCCTTCAACAGTTCTGCTCAAACTTCATCCACCTCCTTTGCCTTAACATTGTGGAGCTTTCCAACTGCCTTAGAGCCTTCAGCCAGGGAGATGGACTCTGCTTCCCCAGCAGTCTTTAGTCTCTGGTGCGATCTCCTATTCATGAGACATGTTTCTTGGGTTAAGGACTTTCTAAAGGTGCTCCTTCCAATGCCCATCAGCATTCAAAGGCAAGTTCAATGCTTCACCACCCTTGCTGAGCATGGCGTGGATGGTCTTCCTCCTTCCCCTACTGAGTTGTCAGTATTTTCCAGAACCAATTTGAGGCTTTCCATTCCATGACCTCCCCAGCGTCCTCTCATACTGTGGATTTTGCTTCAGTAATTGCCAAAAGCAGAATCATTATGGCCTGCCAATATCCTCCTTCTACTGTTTGACAGCATCACCACTGGGTTCTTGGGTTGCTGCCATAACAGAATATGTGCAAACTAAAGAGGTACCACACTTCTCAGCCTCCCTGTGGAAGTTTATGCCAGGCTACGGGAAAGAACACTTCATCTGATTGTTGCGTGTTGTACTCAGGAGAAACAATGCAGAATCCATTCTAGAAGAGGAACAGCGGACCAGCGTGTGCTTAGAGCTCATGGCCGTGTGCCCAGAAATGTTCTGTGGGATGAACTGGGAGTATGAGGTGTTGGAGCAGCTGAGGTGGGCCATTCAATCATTGTATTATCAGAGTGAGAGCTGTGTTTGTATCCTCAGTTCACTTTGGGTATAAGGTTCGCTTTATTGCCAGTGCAGTTTGTGACACTCTTGGTCATAATAACAAGGCATAGCCAAGGACAGGTGGGCTTCCAGTGGAGGGACGGGAAGGTTGCATCGCTACTGTCTGCAGACAATGTTGTCCTTCTGGCCACCTCGATCTGAGGTCTTGATTGCGCACTTGTGTGGTTTGCAGCCGAATATGAAGCAGCTGGTATGTGAATCTCCACAGATCAGTCTGAGGCCATGGTTATCTCTGAGGAAAAAAAATGGCATGCCTTCTGTGGGTAGGGGGCAGAAACCTCTCCCAAGTGGAGGAGTTTAAGTATCTCGAGATCAGTGACGTCGCGCAAAATTCTGGGGCCCCTCCACAGAGGCCCTATTAAAATTTTGATTATTATCTTTTCATTTTTGATCCCCTCCTGGGGGCTCCCCTCCTGTTCCTTCCCTACACCAGCGCTCGAGGTCTTGTTCCCAAGTGAAGGGAAGAGGGATCGTGAGATGGACAACAGGTTAGGTGCAGCAGCTACAGTAATGCAGCTCCCGTACTGGGCCTTAGTGGGTTGAGCTTGAGCCTTTTGCAAAATTCTAGGGCCCCACAATAGTAGGCAGAATTACTTTATATTTATTTAATAAACTAAAATGACATGTTGGATAACTGTTTATAAGGACCTTTTTCTAATTGATTATTCCGTTGTCTTTTGGCCTAAGGAAAAAAAAATATATTATTTGAATATTCCAATAATGTTCCTCCTGCTTAAAACATCTGAATGTCATCCTAAATTTTACCACTTTGCAGAGAGTTTTGTGATCTTTTACTTTTATGATTTATCTCTGTGATGGGTAATTGTGTATGCATGTCTTCACTCAAATCCTGTAAATCCACCACCTATGATAGTGAATTGAAAAGGTCTGGCTACAGCGATTCGAGATCAAGCATCCTGTAGAATTTAGTTCCAGCATATCTAGCACCAATATTCAGATGCTAAGGAAGGAAACACCATTTTCTGCTTTTCATGTGTTTTCATGTTACAGCAAAAGAAACTGGACGGTTTAGGGGCACCACAAACAAACAGTAAAAGAACATTTGTGTTCTCATTCAGTGTGGATTGATACTGAAAATAGCAGCAGGTTGACATTTCCCCAAAGCTCAGATATATTCCTGCGCCACCATCTTGAAGGCTGCTGAAACAATGGCAGGAGCCAGATAAATTGGGTTCCTGAAAATGACGTTAGAATTCACTTGGAGCAAAGGCCCTGTTTAGACTTTTTGTTCCAAACCAGGCCAGCAGAGAGTACATGTTAAACCAGCATGAGCCCTCGTATAGGGTCAGCAGAGAGAACTCTGAAAAAGACCTGCCAGGGTGGTGTTTTTACTAATAGTTAAATTAAATTAAATGAGTTAATAGTTAATAGTTATTTAAATTGTATTAGATGATACCCATCATGGTGAATCAGTGTAGAAACAGCCTCTGCTGTGACTATGACGTATTCTGAACAGTTGGGATTCTTCACACGTAAACATTTTGAGTCCATGACCTCAACGTGATGCAGTGAGCCTCGTGTTCATTAGCACGGCAGCTCGCTGTCATCACCAGTAATGAGTCTGAGTCTTCACTTGTGTAAGGGCCTTCCGTAAGTGCTCTGTATTCCTCAGCTAAAATGAAGAAATGACTGAAGAAGCTTGTCTTCTTGAAATATCACTCCTCATTACTTACCAAAAGCTAATTACCTAAACCAGTACTGTCCTTTTCTTTCACACATTTTACACATTATATAGGAAAATGTTTTTCCACAAAACTGTCTATTTAAGCCAATAGCTGCATCATACAGATTATTCATACTTGCGTCATGTGTATGTTTTATGTATATTATAAATACTTGAATGTTAGAAAGGGCCCAGTTTTGTGTGTTTAACAAATTACAAGTTGAAATCAATTTGGCGGTTCTCATTTGCAGCTCAGCACTATTCTAGCCCATTTTTGCTTCTCTGTTTCTGGAGTAATTGTCTTGTTTAGATAAGAAAACACTGCATATTAGCAATGACTTCACGATCTCCTGTTCCTGTGCTGTCCATCTCCTTCTGATTGGTTTTGCACTACAGGGGCTCTGGCCTGATTAGACCTCATTACAGCCAAGAGCAGGCTCTTGAGAACAGTGACGGGAAGACGAAGACTCCGTGGCGACAGCTATGATTCAAGGCTTTTAGCCATGAATTAGCATTCACATGCTATATCAAGATGGAGCATGACTGTATTGTAAATTGTGTACCAGCATTTTTGAGAGCGAACGGACGCACCTAAGAGTGAGAGCTGTCGAGTTCCTATGCTGTGAGCAATTGCACCATCTAGTGACTTAAAATACCAGTCTTAAATAGACTTTTAATGAAAGACTTTTATTTTCAAAACAAGTCCAATATAATTCATAGAATTATATCGTTAAATAAACCTAAATGATTTTAAAAGGTTATACAAATATTAATTCAAGCAAATGAAGAAACAGGAATTGACAGAGGTCAACAGTCAGCAGATGCTTGGCTCAGGTGGGTGGTCAGGAATCCTTCACCTACTGGCAGTACTGGTTGTATTTCAGCTTGGCTCCTAGCTTGGTTCCTGCTAGCTTCTTCTTGAACTCTTCATCCATTTGTTTGCTCTGGGCCTCACTGAAGTGGTTCCTCCAGTCACCGACCTCACCTGGTTTGAGAGAGGATTGACAGGAAGTTGGTGCCTTAATGTCTGGTCTTCTGCCACTGTGGTGTTCTATTCGCAGCCGCACAGTTATGCAGTCATCAGCATGTCGATGTGAGCTGCACACTGGTCTTTTAATTTGCTTTCTTACCTTTTCGGAAAATGACTTTGCTGAAAGGGCCGTGGGATGTTTTGGAGCTCTCCACCATGGCGCTGAACGTGCTCTCCTCGGCGATGTTTTTGACTTGTTCATCCGTCAGGGGGAAGCTGAAGAAATCGGCGACTTTCCGAATACCTTCTGGCAAGTTCTGGAACGGGAGAAGGACACTGTGCTGTTCTATCAAAGTGTTTTCACATTCTTCAGTCTGGCTGTTGGTGAAATGAGCCTAGATTATTGGGGAATTGCTCCCATTAAGATATGTCATAGGAAAGGATGTGACATCCTCATATTTCCCATCCACTCCAACCATGGATGTTTGATCCCACACTGTCACAGTTTCACTATATTCCATTTTCACCTAACATCAATGCTACCTCCATACTTTAGTGCACTGCACATCTTAAGGCTTCATTCTGTGTGATTCTTCTTACTGTTGTATATTGGAGTGCTGTAATTGTATGTACTTTCCTAATACTGTTTGTATTTCTTGTATTCCTGATGAATGATCACTGTTCTGTGTCCTATTGTAACGAGTGCCCAAGTGCCACAGGGCGCAGAACAGGACGCACAGATTCCCTCGACTTTGTGAAACATTTAATGACATCGAACATCCTGCTCAGACGCTAACAAACAATGACCAACACTGAGGTACGCACTGACGAAGGTTTAAATGGACTGACAAACACTAAACGTTAAACCCCGTGCAGGGAGCGTCCCGTGACACCTATGCACTGTGTTGCACTGTTTAGTGCAGTACTGCGCAGTGTTCGGTACTTATTAGGCACACTGTAGGATTTTTGTGGTTTTTATTTATTTACTCCTGCTTCCCCTGCAGAGAGAGCTGCAGATAAAGTTGTAATGCAGGTAATATTTAATACATTTAAGACTCCAAGTTATGAAATGTATTCACTGGGAATAGCCCTGTAAAGGGCATGATAATTGATTTAACCTACCTTATGAAGTTCCTGGTCACTAAAATAGCTGGCATTCACCAAACCTAACCGCACTCCAGCATACAGCTCCACCCTCAGCTCCACTCCAACTCCACCCTCAGCTCCACTCCAACTCCACCCCTCCCTAAGACTCAGAATTCCTTCAGTTTTATATTCACCAAGAATAAAGTCTGCCCACCACTGGCCAATCACAAGTGGCCACATACTAACTGTATGTTTCACTACATGACAATGTGTAGCCACAGTCATATGAACTCACATATGGTAGTACACTGATTTAGAGTTCTGAATAACAGTTAAACAGTTGGTATAACAGGGCCAACAACTCACCACTGTGATGTCAACACCCTTATTACTGAGAGTGACCACAGATATGCATAATTGTCGTGGGAGATGAGAGCAAAAGCTCACAGACATTGAGTTTGGCTTACACCACTGAAGAACAGGCAAAATGTGAGTACACCCTTACGGATTCATTTTGCCTTACATGCTATTTGTTTACTATTGCATTTGAAATAATCAAGCTTGTGATATGCAAATCAGCCTTCTAACAATTCAGAAACAATTATCATTATAATTATACATTTTTATTGTGTGTGAGGTGGTTTGTGTTCCGTGGATGCTCTGAAGAGTCGCATCATCCACACCATCCAACAAACGTAAATAACTGTTGTCAAAATAATGTTGGCCAGTAACTCTGACACACCTCTGTGTTTATAATATATTGCAAGGAATACGGAAATTATGATATGTAGCAATATGATTGTGTAGGACTTTGTCAGTGTCGTCCAGCTCTGTGTCGTACTAAAGCAAAAAAAAAAAAAAAGGTAAAAAAAAAAAAAAGTTTGATCAAAAAATACTTACTTCCTTCAGTTCTTCAAAGGTCACAACCATCACGTTTGGATCGTCCATGCGTTTCTCCCAGGCCAGTGCATGGCCGAAGTACGAACCCCAGGGCACTGCAGAGATAACACAGCAAGGTTTCCACTTAGACACAGACATATCTACCCAGTCATCAGGATACATGCAAATGTGATGTCCCACATTGTGTAACTGAGAATCCTTTCCATAGTGCTGTTCTCACCTTCACCATTTATGTAGTTCGAGAAGAATTTGTCCCAGGACTCGACCTTGGGCAGAACTGGATTTTTGTTCATGAAATGGTAATAAGACACAGCAGTGTCTTTGGGGTTTCGAAACACCACCAAGATCTGAGAACAGAAGACACGCCCCATGAACAGAAGACACGCCCCATGCTTGTAACAGTAATTGTACTGCATCAGTGCCACAAAGAGCCTGCAGAAGGCTTTGGAAGGAGCAGGCACAAATATAAACCCTCAGGAGGTGTCTGCTGACATGTTCTCAGCTATATTCTCATTAAGAGCTGCATTCTACATCTGCCCTCCCACTTTATTAGAAATATCTATTCAGTAGAAACAGCTCATAGGTGTACGCTACCAGGAGCAGTCAGATTCATAATAGCAATACACTCACCACACACCACCTTTCACCTTGATCCACTGGCCATATTGTTAGATGAACCAGTCTTATAGCTACATTTCCTAGAGAAGGCTGTAATTGTATATCTGTGAAATGTAGCTATAAGTAAGGAGCGTTCACTAAAGTGGCCAGAGAGTGCAGGAGAAATGTGAAGCAAAACAAATAAATTAAACCTTCGAGAAACCAATGAAAGCTTCTGCGTGCTTCACAGTGCCCTCAATATTACTGACCTTCGTTTTCTTGGTCGTAAAAGATGCGGGAATGTTATCAGGGCACATGTGTGATCCGAGAAGCCTCCGCGATGGTGACTCGGCTACAGTCTGCAAAACAAACATTCAAGTAATGTGAAAGGCCAGGCAATATGGAACCTCCTTGGCCCTAAGAGCTGAGGTGGTTATACAATTACTCTGTGTTGTCAGCTTGGCACTGGGTTAGAGGCTGTATAATCTTATACATCATAATGAAAACATTTCTCCAAGTTCATAGTGGCATCAGGCTCATGTCACCCACCTGTTGCACGTCTGGAGACCAGAACTCAATCAGAGGTGGCCTGTTGGGGACAGTCAGGCCAGCAGACACACTCATTATTTTCCGAATCACTGCTACAATCCAGTTGAACCCTGAGATAAAGACATTTACCTTTATTACATTTATGGTATTTAGCAGATGCTTTTATCCACAGCGACGTACAAACGTGCTCTAGTTGTCTACTCAGAAAATGATCTTTAGTGAGAGCTCAGAGTTTAGCATGAAAACAGGTGAGTTTGGCATTTCCTCAGGTAAGTGCTTCTACACCTTCCATAAATGTCTGTGTTATAAACATTGGCACTAATTAACCAGTGATGCAAGCCATATTGCTGTAAGAGTTGCATAATATCCTATAAACCCTATCAGAAAAAGAAAAAGAAATGATGTAATGCAACAGTGAAAATGTTTAGTAATGATAATGTTGCTTCAGATGAGGCTTTAGAGATTACGGGAAGTTTAGGAGAAGTGTATGGCAGTAGGATGGTGTTAGCGGGGCTTTCAGTAGTTGACTGTTGCTGGTTGTTATGCAGTGCGTAACCCGATCCTGTTTTGCCCTTTTACCCAAATTCCTGCACAGAGTGAGAGTCCCCATGCCTTTTCTGAAAACGCACCAGTCTGCGAAGCCAGAGCTAATAGCATCTCCCATAGCTCCCATTCTCAAGGACTGCACAAAACTTACCACACTTAGGGTATGCCATCAGCATGATGTCCTCCTCACGGGCCTCCATGTTCTTCATGGCATCGAGGTTTTCCGGTGGGCTCATGATCGTGGGGTAGAGAATTCCATTCCACTTGTAGAGCTTCTCCTCGTCCTTCATGTTCAAGCCTTGCTCCATTTTGGACTGGATCTGATGTATTTGGAATGGAGAAGTCATCTCAGCTCAGCTGCAGAGCACACTGTGCTCTTCTTCTGGTGCAGCCGGTACTTTGGACCCTCTCTGGAAGAGCAGAGGGGGTAAAGAAAGAGGGAGTGGACAAGTTTGTGTGTGTGTGTGTGTGTGTGTGTGTGTGTGTGTGTGTGTGTGTGTTGGGGGGGAGCTATTTCCCTCCCACAATAAAATGGCTTGCCTCAGAAACTTTGTCAGGATGATTCATTCATTTCACTTCAGTCATGACTTTTTGTCAATAATTGCATGTCACGCTACAGTTAGGTAAGCCAAAATGTTGCGTGTAGATTCAATTACTTTGCAATTAAACAGTTATTGTGAAGGTCTAATAGTAACATCTGTTATACACAAAAGTAAACTGTTATTATGTAATCTAAAATTATTATCATTAGTAGTAGTAATATATGTGGTGTAAACATTCATTGCAATAAATGAAAAATCAATAATAAATGATTAGTGAGTGGGTAATGATCTAATGTAATACAATGTACCGATTGTCACAGGCTCATGCCACATTTCTCATATTCTGCATGCTGCATCAAAGCTCCTGTGGCACCTATGACAGAAATGAGGGGTACATTCTCCTTTTTGACTAGGCTCTAGCACGCCACCAGGGTCCTACCTGATGCCTCCTGCTTCGTAGTTGTTTGAAAAGGCTCCACCATCCACTACAGGACTCCCATGCATGAAAAACATCCAGGGCGGCGCTGCCTGCTTGGCGAGTTCAGTTAATAATCTCACTTGAGATTGCAGCCGTTCTCACGCAATCCCCCCGTGTGTTTCCTTTGTGCTCTGCCTGTACACCCGCCCACACGGCTCGTTCATCTCACGCAAACACGTAGCCGTAGTCTCCGTCTGCCTGTAGCGTGACCGCGAAGTTTTCACTCGCTGCTGTGTAAGCGAAACTGTGGGCGTGTGCTCTTATTTAAACTTAGGTCCGTCCAGAAGATTTAGGAAACACACTAACCCCCAACACAGGAGGCTGCGTGTTAAAAGTAAGGGATTCCGAGCCGGAAACACAGAGCTTGCGGCTGGAGTCCAAGCCGAGTTAAGATCATACCAGATGTTCCCATATCCATACATAGTATGATCCTACTTTTGTACCCTTGAACAAATAAGAAAGGTTTCTCCAGATAATTTTGTTTCAAAAATAACTATATAAGACGCGGGTGTTTTCTGTTGTTTAAGGGTCTTGGGATTAAACAGAGACCTGATTCAATCTGATGTTTTGTTTCCGTCGTTAAAAAATTAGTGCTTGCAGTTTATTCAAAATAATTTGCCGTGATAGTGGGTAAAGGCCACTAGAGGTCACTATTGTGAAAGCACAAGTGATGTTTGTTTGTTTATGCAAATTGTTTAACCTCTATTTTACATAGTGTTCACATTAAAACATGACCACTGTAACAGCTGCCGAAAATGGCTTACAACGTACAAAGAAATGGCTTACAATGTCTAAATGGGAGTCTTAAATTCAGTTTAATTACACACACACACACACACACACACACACACACACACACACACACACACACACACACACACACACACACACACACACACACACACACACACACACACACACACACACACACACACACTGATGAAGCTACAAAAGGTGTGATCGATGTTTTGGAATTATCCGAGTATCCCATCTGTCACTGCTGAAGGAAGTTCCTAGATTTCCGTTAGAGAGAGGCCCATCTGCCGTAACACTGCAGGCCAGCCAGGCCAGTCACGCATTCTTAAGCCGCACGTAACACCGTGCCAGTTTGCATGCAAATGACCTTGCAGAGCGTCCAACAAATTCGAGAGGACAGAATGACTCTTAGTCTTTCATAACTATGGTGGTTGCAAAAATTATGGCACCGTGTAAAATGCATACCCACAAAGCAATAACAAACACGGGAGCAGCCTCCATAGCTGCAAATATATATTTACTACAAAAGTGAGTGTGGCTCCATGCAGCTATGATAGAGGCAGAGGGCTGCATGTCTGTGTTGCGTTTAGCTTGGCAGCAAACTAAATCAGATCCATCTCCAGACCTCAGCCGGTCCTTTATAAAATAACTGTCGTGCATGTGCATCTGGCTCACTGAACATGGCGTGTGTGCGCACGTCTGTGTGTGTTGACCAACAAAAAGGCATAAAACACATGCTGCACACATACACTCCTCCATGTGAGTGTGCCAGAGGTGTAATTAAAAGGTTGCGAATGCACACGCTCCCAGTGAGCACAACAGCAGGAGGAAACATGTCCTTTTGCTGCTAAGAGCACAAGTTAAACCCCCCATCAGCACCCCAGCCCCTTAATCTGAACCCTGATCTCCCTCACTGGTCTTTTTTGTTGGTGTTTGTTTGTTTGTTTGTTTGTTTGTTTGTTTGTTTGTTTGTTTGTTTGTTTTGTTCCTTCTTTTTCCAGCATCCATTTGTTTTGTTTGTTTTTTTCCATTTTGTCTCCTCTCTCTTCCTCTGTCCATCTCACTGTGCTCCTGTCTCTCTCTGTGTTACTGTCTCTCTCTATATGCTCCTGTCTCTCTCTGTATTACTGTCTCTCTCTATGTGCTCCTGTCTCTCTCTGTGGTCCTGTCTCTCTCTATGTGCTCCTGTCTCTCTCTGTGTTACTGTCTCTCTCTACATGCTCCTGTCTCTCTCTGTGTTACTGTCTCTCTCTACATGCTCCTGTCTCTCTCTGTGGTCCAGTCTCTCTCTACATGCTCCTGTCTCTCTCTGTCATCATGTCTCTGTCTGCACTCCCCTTTGTATTGCTGTAATGCTTGTTTTCAGGTTCAGTGGTTCCTGTCTACACCGTGGTCATGAGAATGCCTGAGTGACAGTCCAGACTGTGCTATGAGACCACTCTTCCATGCTTCCCTGATCCTGGCTTAACATCGTGAGGAGTAAAGTGTCAGGCCGCAGTCATAGCTGACACTTATTGTGACAATCTTTATACCACACCTGTGTGCACACATGTCATGGCAAACACGCCGTGATTTGGTGTTCTTTCAGCCGTGGCTTGCTGAAGATGGGACTTGTAGTATAGAGAAATTTTTAAACTACCTGTAGGAGCTACTGCACCAGGCCACGTCTAGTAGTGCAACAACAGAGGTCTAACAAAGACAATTAGCAACATATGCTAGTGTTTACATGTTTGGGATTGTCACTCAACAGTCTGGATTTGAGTGTATTATGAAAAAAAATGAATATCAAATCAGATTTGCCAGATGATTCCCAACAATCAACAGTAGTTTGGACATGTTTGGTGTCAGCTAATTTGTCCTGGATCGACTGTGTCTTTGTTTAAGTAAAGCTTTATCCAGACTTTAAGGCCTTCACACAGCTGCAGGCACTCAAGTAATTCTAGATTTGGGGAAAAGATGAGGTTTTAGCGTTCTCTTCTTTTTCCTCTCTCTTTTCTTCTCTTTCATTACCATGTCTGTTTTTTCCACAATGAAATGTATATATAAGCTTTCTTATATGTATATAAAATTAAGCAAAAGCAACAATAACAACTGAAATATATATATGCGTGTGACAAAAACAGCCAGTTGCTTTTTTTAATGAATTAATTTAGATTCCTTCCCCTTTTGGGGGCAGAGGGGATGTCCTGTTTTATGAGAGGTCACTTCTTGTTCAGTGTGGTCATTCAGTTTTTCAAAACTTAAACATGTATTGTCCTATACTGAGGGAAAAAAGTCAGCGATTACTCCTGAGGCGCCACCTTGTGGTTGCCCCTGACATGAGCGCGGCCTCGTGCACAAACAATCTTTGCTGGTCTGTGTCAGACCTGACAAAGCAAGCTAGAGCCTTCTCCTTGGTGGCTGTGCGGCTCCGTGGAGAGGATGAGTGCATTCATTTCTTCATCCTCTCGTTTACTCACGCCCTCCTCCTCCCTCCTCCCCCCTCTCCACATTTCACTTGATGTTTATTTCTATTGTTTATTTGTAGCCTGTGCAATAAACAAACACAGGGCCTGGCTTCTGTGGTGTCTGCTTCAGCTTGGATGTGTGTGTGTGTGTGTGTGTGTGTGTCTGTGTGAGCACATATTTGTGTATGAGTGAGTATGTGTTTCTCTGTGTGTGTGTGTGTGTGTGCAGGGTGGAGGATTGGGGTTGTCTAGGGTCTCAGTTCTTCTGTGTTCCAGTGTCTGTAGAGTTTGTACAGCTGGGTGCAGCCATGCGAAAGCAGGTCAAACTCCTCGCCTGGAGGGGCTGCTCCTCCACCCCCATGCCAGTGTGACCGCACGTGAATGCACAAGCTCACGTGTGCATGTGGGCATATGTGCATATGGACACATGTATGCCTTCATGTTCTTGGGTAACTGTGTGTGTGTGTGTGTGTGTGTGTGTGTGTGTGCATGCGCGCATGTGTTTATTTGTGTATGTGTGTGCAATTTCAAGGCTGAACTGACATAATGTGCCAGCATGTTTTCTATCCTCCATTTACTACTTTAGGTATAAAAAAACATCTCTGCAGATTGCCTTCCCCTCCCTGCCTCTCTCTCGGAGGGCCTTTTGTGCTTGACTGGCTTTTCCAGGAAATGTAACATCTAAATTGAATGTGACTCGGTGGGGAGAGAGAGGAAGTGGAGTGTGTATAACTGTTTTTTTTAACACGTTTCTGTTGAAGGGCTCTCAGGCACTTTAAAACTGAGGAGGACAATGCAAAGTCTATTTTATCAATGCAAAAGTATAACTGTTTTGACTTAAGATGAATGAGTATTTCAGCTTTTCTAATTTTTTGGAACAAACTCCTTGAATGTGTCATCAAGACATTTTACATGGTATTATCAACTGTGGATAGGAGCTGGCACAACATGTGAGCTTCATTACATGACTCTCAAAGTTTGTGTGTGTGTGTGCGCGTGTGCGTGCGTGCGTGTGTCATGTGTGTCTGTGTGCACGTTAAGCAAATGATGTGAGAAATCCTGGAGTCCTAGATCTGAGAAGTAGGCCAGTGCCCCTGCTCCAGTGTGTATGGATTATTGCTCGAGTTGGCAAAACATGTCAATGTGGCGTTTGGAAACAAAAGTGCCCCACCCTCGACGCAGTCCTGAGCTTATCTCCCCTGAAGCTCAGCAGGACGGGGGCTCAGTGGCGTTGGCTGGCCAGCACCGGCCTATACTGCACATCACGCCTGTGGTCCTGAGGAGCCACGCGCCAGACGTACAGCACCACAATCTGCTCATTTCTCCCAACTGCCGTCTCCCCTCTTCACACGACTCCATCAGTGGAGATGATCGCAGTCGGTTTGGAGCTGTTGTTCGATCTCTGTTAGGAGCTGTAGCTCACTGCTCTCAGTCCAGAGACAATGTACGTAGTCTTTTTTCAATTAAGAAGTATTGATCTTTTTTCGCAAAAGTTATTGATACCTGCCATGGACCCGATGTACTCTAGCCTGGCTAATTTAATGAAATGTGTGTATTTAAATTATATACAATTTTGAGCAATCTATAGGTTAAATTAATATGTTTTCTGTAAATGATTATATTCACTTCCAAGGCAAATCTGAGTTGATCCATATTGTGTCTGGAGATGGATAAACGAGACAAGAGCCTTCACTGACTGTATCAAATACCAAATATCAGTGACTACTCAAATATCTGACCAGTTTGCACAGTCCTGATGACAACACAAGGTAGATTCACATCCCTTCCAGTACCTCTCACATCCCAGAAACAAAAGTAGCTTTAGTTCATAGTTTTATTTACTAACAGAAACAGGAACCATATCAGTGTTTGTCTGTGGTAGTATAGACTACCAGCATGGTCAATGATAAGACTTGACTTACAAATAGTACAGTAAGCCTGTCTTTTCATCCCACAACCCTTCTGTATTTTCAGCTCATAATTTGTGCATCTTGAATGTAGACAAAGTGCAATTGATCCAGAATACAGCAGTATGCACATAGGGGTTGGAGGTGAGGGTTTGGGTAGGGGGGTGAGTTGCTACTGGTCTGCTTTGCACCTTTTAGAACCATTTTCTCAGTACATGCTATGAACTTAAATTGACCTGCATGGAGCTCAGTCTACAACAAAGTGAACTCCACCTAACCTATGCGTGTGTGTGTGTGTTGTGTGTGTGTGTGTGTGTGTGTGTGTGTGTGTGTGTGTGTGTGTGTGTGCGTGCGTGCGTGCGTGTGTGTGTCTGTCTGTCTGTCTGTGTGTGTGTGTGTGTGTGTGTGTGTGTGTGTGTCTGTGTGTGTGTGTGTGTGTGTGTGTCTGTGTGTGTGTGTCTGTGTGTGTGTGTGTGTGTGTGTAAAATGAGTTAGAATAATGAAACTTTAATGACAGAAAAATCCATACTCTGTTGATGTGGGTGCTGCATACACAAGAACCCACATCAACAGATCTTCTCTTGTATAGTTAATAGGCTGGTGTGTTTCTTTTGTGTGGGAGATGTGTGACGTTCTGTGCCATTTTGCGTTCCATTATCTTGTCCTAACTGCGCATGGTTGTCTGTGAGAGCATTCGGCTGGGCAGTGTGGGTGGACATCGGCAAAATGTTCCTGTTTTGATGGAAGAGGTTTTTCTGTCAGCTTGTATCCTCCTGTGAGGCAGCAGTAAGGTGAGAAGAACTGCAGTTAAAGCAGTTTTTCAACTTGTGTGTGTGTGTGTGTGTGTGTGTGTGTGTGTGTGTGTGTGTGTGTGTGTGTGTGCGCGCGCGGACACGTTTGTGTGCGTGTGTGTTTTTCAAATGTTGGATTGGTTTGTGAACACATGAACATGGTCAGCAGAAAACCTGTATATACCTCATATACTCAGACCCACATACACATTCACACATAATGAAATGGCCTTTGGGTAATTATAATCTATGGTTTTTAGTGGAGATTCTAGCATTAGTAGATTACCATTAGCAACAGATTTATAATAAGATTGTTAGGTTTACAAATTAATGTATGCACCATTTTATACTGAGTGTTGTAGGTGTTTCAACTGCACTATGCATCATCATTGAGCTTGCATCTCTACTGAACCGAGAGAACCTGAGTGAGCGAGATTGCTGGAAGGGTTGTCATATTATTGTTTCCTTAAGTCTTTGTTTCCATGGCACGTCTGCGAACATCTCAAGAGCACTGTGGTGCAAAGCATAAACATGATATGTTTATCCCACCTTTAGGAGGGTTGTGCAGTGAAATGTTTGGCCTCAGGCCGACCATACCACTCTCTGACCCAAGCAGCTGTAGGAGAGATTTGCAGTGAAGTGTTTGGCCTCAGGCAGATCATACCATTCTCTGGCAACTTGAGGGGGTGGACAGGGGCATACTATGTGAAAGTTTTTTCACAGTGCATTTTGAAGCCCCCTAAATTTGCTCTGGTGCCTGGAGTGACAGAAAAATACAGAACCACTATTAAGACTACATGTATACACACACACACAATCACACTCACACACACACACACACACACACACACACACACACACACACACTCACACACACACAATCACACACGCACACTCACACACACACACACACACACACACACACACACACACACACTCACACACACACACACACACACACACTCACACACACACACACACACACACATTCACACACACACTCACACACACACACTCACACACACTCACACACACACACTCACACACACACACACACACACACACACACTCACACACACACACACACACACTCACACACACACACTCACACACACACACACACACACACACACTCACACACACACACACACACACGCTGGTTTTCATTCAGTCATGATGCATCACCAACATCAGAGACTGAGAACATATCAATATTTCATGATATAAATTAAGAGTCCATTAGGAGTTGCGCAAGTATGTGTGCATGTGCATATGTGGTGGCCAGTGTGGATAAAACCGACACCGAGAGATCAGTGCCTATAAACCTGAAGAAAGTATTTTAAAGTATACGCAGCCCAGACTAGAACAGCAAGTTTACATACACGACACCGTGCCACGGTGTGAATGATTTACACATCGTTAGTGACACGTGAGTGTCTATTTTTTCATACATACACGTATGTGTGGAGCTCCACCACATCACATGGTCTGGCCACATTAGCACCCAGTACGGTCAGTCTGTATCTGTGTCAATCAGCTTTTGACAAGAGCCCCCATGACTATACATTTAACACTCTGATAGCCTAAACAGTGCCCCACGTTCATAGGAGAGATGGTCTTAATAAATGAAAGTTAAATAAGTAGATGCAAATAGTTTTTGCAGAATTTGGAAACTGGAAAAGGAGACAAGTGGAACTGGCAGATGGAACAACTCTATCGATGGAAACCATCTTTTAAACTCGCTATTTAACGTCTGTTCATTTGCTGGAACAGCTGGCAATTAAACGACTTCTAATGGGTCTATATGTGCCTGTCCGTTTATGCTCCGGTGCACAGACGTGTCACAAAGCTCACTGACAAGTGAGGGTTGTTGTAATATGAAGGTTTACCACTAGGGGTCCTCAGAGCTGTTTGTCGTAAGTATTGTAAGACAGGAAGACTATGAAGACTCGTAGCATAATACAATATTACAGTATAACTCATCACAGCAGTCACTTTTATTAACTATTCTGTGTAGATGTAGTTAGGTTAGAGAGAGAGGCAATTTCATGCATATTTCATCAAATAGGTGACTCCTAGTGTACATACCAAATATTGAGATCTGATGGTACACATTTGCATATAACTAAGTTGGTATAACTAAGATGGTATAGCTAATTACTGCATGACACTGCTGACTCCATTAATTATTTACACTTAACTGAATTGATTAAAACTCAGGTCAAACAACTGATTTAAATCCAGTTAGGTATTATTGGAACCCTTACAGTTTCCACTAATCTGCAGAATGAGTAAACCCCATAATTAGACCTGTGTCATGCTGACTAATTGGCTATGGTCCTTTGGGCAATTAATTGCTTTGGAATGGCAGGATTAGCAGAGAATGTGTTGGTGTCCCACCAAGGCGGAATGAACTACTCTCATAGCTAAAAGGCTCCCACACTGCTATATTAATGTCATGGTTTAGGGCTCATATGCAAAAAGTGAGTAATGCGTGATATTACATATCCACTTTTACAGTGTAACTGTACTAGTAATTACAGTATAATATACTGAGTAACAACGATGGTGCACTGACTCTGTACTCATTCTATAAATGCTGATACTCTGTCTTCTTTATTGTATGCACAGAGTATCAATTCATTGTTTGCAAGTTTGTTTGGTAGCTGTATTAAAGAAGACAAGTTGGGTTGCATTCAAGTTGGTTTAATCGACGGTTGTGCTATTAAGGCAGTGTTGTGTTGATCCCAACATGACCCAGCATAGCAACACAGCTATGTTCACCTCCAAGTCTTAGTTTGAACCCAGAGTCTGTTGGTGCAGGTTACAGAGCCTGTTTCTGGCCTATTACCTTACGAATAAGGCAGGGCAAGGCACGTTTATTCGTATTGTACCTTTCATTCTTGATAGCAATGTAGTGTTTTACACAATGAAGAAAAAAAGTATTATTACAATTATTACCCTTTTCCAAAACGTGTTACAAAAGAGTTTAGGTAAAATAAAATGACCAATAGAAATGTCCACATAAAATATAAAAATAAAAGACTGAATAAAACAATATTTTATTACTGCCAAATATTATCACCTCTGCCTTAATTGTAGGATCCTTCTTCTCATCCAGTTGTTCATTAGCTCTAGGCACTGACACAAAGTGGCAGTAGTACTGTAGTCACTTGCAGAGACAGCTAGATGAACCTGAGCACCATCTGTATGAGGTGAACCAGCTAAGGACTGTTCCACAGAGCCACCTAGTAGATGTGCCCTGGATGTTTCCCACATGTGCTGAGGAGTTTCTTTAAAGAACTTTTCATTGCCATTCATTGAAGCACAAAGGCTTTCTTGACAAAGATTCCGCTTCTTTCCCTGTTAGCCAAAGCATGTGTGTATAATGTGTGTAACAGGTATGTTGCCATTGATTGAAGTTCATAGGAGATGGGAAGTCATTTTTCTTTGAATTAGCTTTAAGAAACTATTTAAGTAATTGGTTAGAAACTGCCAAGAAATCATCCAATAAATGAGAAGGGGCCTAACGTGAAATTAGGTGAACTCCTCCTTTAAATGAATATTGCAATACTAATGTCAAGAACATTTTTAGCTACTTCAGTGTTCAGGGTAGGCTACGTTAAAATGGGTTTACAGTGAAAAAGAAATTTTTAGTTATCTGTAAGTTTAAAAAAATGTGGAAATGTGGAAATCCTGTATGTAAGGAAACTGGTGTAACACATTTGCAGCAGGTATACAACCACCAGACTAGCTTTGAATCTAATACCTCAGTGCATTAAAACACTCATTAGTAGTGTTTTAGTACTCATTTTTTGCTTGCATTCCATGAGAGGAAGGTTAATTTGTCATTCTAAAATGAACTATATTAAAAAAGAAAACACTAAAACATTAAAAACCATTTTAAATAACTCTAACTGCAATTTATTTTGTTTTTTATTGTATTGTATTGTATTTATTTAGGTTTAGCAGTATAATACCCCTTTAAAATTATGCTGGATCACCATAGGTGTGGCTTCTTTTTTGAACATAACACCGTAGTCCCTACTTAACATTATGATGGCATGACACCTAATTCTGATGTAGTCTACCAGTTTTGGGGTAACAGAGACTTCAAGTACAGAGCAGGATTTGATGTTTTCCTGTATCTGTTATGTCAGAGAGACAGGAAGGGGCTGCTGAAGAAGGAACCTGCTAGCCATAAGTGATTATAGAACATATGCTGGATTTTTCCTCCCATAAATCTCCAAAGAGCTCATATGTACTTTATAGCTGATATTGCAAGCCAACATTTTCAGCTGGGACCTCAGCGGAAATGACGAATGATCTAATCTGGAGATCAGCGAGGTTCCGTGTAATATGTTTGAGCCCGATGCTTTGGATTTGGCCAGTGCAGAGAGGCAGGAACAGAACTTAGGCAGTCGGTACAATGGAGGCGTGTGGGTTATCTAAGAGGATCTCAATGTAAATGCATACTCAGTGTGCAGCGACACTGGAGGCCAAATGAAGGGAGTGTTGGGGGGGGTTCCTGCGTCCTCAGCAAGTTCTAGCGTCCATCAAAATCTCCACGCTGATAATGTGCATCCTGGGCTCCTAAAGCTGTTGGCGTTTATGTGATGGCACTTAAATAAGTTTTCCAGGCATGCCAATCTGATCAGTCCGGCCTTGTGTACAGGCTGCCTTGGCTTGCCACTGTATTGCCAACAAAATCTCGTGCTAATAAATTGTTAAGGCTTGAGATTCCCGTTTGCCACAGGGAGGTTGTGTCAGAGGACGAGCTGTCAAACGTGATTTGGACTGGGTGGTGAGGACGTCTGAGTGGAGCAGACGGCTGTCGAGTGCAGGGCGGAGCACACACATACACACACACATATGCAGTGAGCGGTCACTGGTGTCATTCAACACCCTGTGAGTGGTAGGTTTTCTCTGCATGTTTAACTAAGGCAAGAGCCTGACTAGGTGCAAAGACTTAGGTTTTAGAGTCAGAGCAGAACCTGACATAAACTCACAAGCTGTGCCTGGGTGATGACCATTGCTAGTACCTTATTATAGTCCATTTGGACATGGATATTACATGTATATGTAACCACACTTCTAAAAAAAAAAGATTCCTGGTATAATTTGAATGAACTTGATGGCCATTATATTTAATGTTCATGGAATCTGTGCACTGGCCTTGATGTTTGCAAGGCAAAAGGGAAATGTATACTCACAACTCACATGCTATAATTTTTTAAAAATGGGACCCCACCCCAACCCCAATCTCATCTATATTTATTCTACTATGGGACAGTCATAATCCTGTGTTTGTTTGTCCATCAAGTAATCTCTCTCTCTCTCTCTGTGTATGTGTGTGTGTTTGGTTTCAAACTCGGGAAGATTAAACACATTTGGGGTCACCACAAAAACAAAGCTCCTGTGTTATATACAATTTTATTATTGTCCAGTGCCTCTTAATGAGATCCCTACCCTGTCGGGATAAATATTAAAATAGATTTTTGATCCACTTTTGAATGGATCAAGAATTGATTAAGCCCTTGCATTCATGTTATATAAACTGTATATGAGAGGAGGATGACTGGACAATTCATTCTGTATTTCACACATGTAATGTATGAAGGTTTAGTGCATGTTGGTATTTTTGTAGACTTTTTTAGGTTGTAGTTACATGTAGGACAGTAACTCCAACTCTCTTGGGATTTTCATTTGTTACACAACATGTGGTTTACTGTGGTCTGGAACTCGCGATGACATGCCATCCTGGGTATAAATGTTGGAGGATCTCAACAGAATGTACTGACTTTCATGACTACAGCCTCCTCTCTGAGACTGGACACTCTTTAAAATATTTAATTCAGTTAAGGGTACAATGCATAGACCACCTCCACCTCCACCACTAATCCCGTCCCACCACATCCACTCAACGTGGTTTAGAAACAAGGACCAACTTGTTGTATAACGAAACTTGCACCTTAGGAATACATGTTTAATATCCTGAATAGTGTAATGGTAGACAGACCACAGTTATTTATCCTTTAACCACCCACATGTGGCCGTGCAGATTCATCCGGTCTGTGCTAGGAAGGCTCTTTTAATGCAAGGGCCTTTGCTTTGTGTATCCTTTGCAAATTAAGTGCACAGAAATATGTCTCAATTCACAGTGTTGCAGATTATATATATATATATAAAGGTTATATAAAGTGCCAGTTTTATGTTTGGTTAAGCACTGTGTTTATATCTCTCTAAATCTAAATCTCTTAACCATTCGGCATACACAAATTGCTGCAGCTACAGTCTTGGTCCCCACTAAGTTATCAGTGCATATCACCCCCATCCTGCTACAGTTTCACTGGTTACCAGTAGATAAACGCATTCAATATAAAATTATTCTAACCTTGAAATCACTCCATGGCCTTACGCCCTCTTGTATTATCAACTTACTCCACCCGTACACTCATTAAGGTCGTCTGATTCAGGTCTCCTCACTGTCTTCAGGTTTAGACTGTCAACGGCTGGTGTCGGTTCATATAGTGTTGCAGCACCTTCTCTCTGGAACGCCCTTCCTACACCAATCTGCTCCTGTTCCTATCTACCTATCTTTAAAACTCAGCTCAAAATCTTTTTTCTCAGTATTTCCATTCACCATGTATGCAACCTTGGGTTTTTGTGAAAGGCGCCATATAAATTTAGGGGTTTTTTTGTTTGTTTTTTAAAATTATATGCATATTGAACTGAAGTCCTGAATACACCATACTCTTGCTTGATCATGAAAAGTAAATTTGATTATACTATCAATAGAGAATAGAGAACATTAGATGCGTTTTTAGACAAACTGCCATCTCTTCCTGAATTAAGCACGCAGGAAAATACAGGGGAAAAGAAGGCATCCCTTTTCTCACTAACTACATCACAACTAATACTGTTCTTACAGCTGAAAACTAATACTTTGTGCTCACTTAACCCTAATGTATAAACTGAGTCCACCCACAAACACCACAACGTGTGAAGGGGGCAGCACGTCTGCGAGCACTCTCCTACACAGACCTGCTGTCTCAACACTGCCACTTGCTTGACTACGGCTGCGGTTGGAAGGCTTCTCCCATGGCTACCCCCTTTTTACCCACAGCCGTTGTCCTGGGGTGCTGCCCCACTGCCAGATCTTATGACCATTCCCGCAGTAGTGGAGCATAACATGCACCTTGTGCCACCCTCAGAAACACAGGAACAGGACATACAGGGAGGAGGTGTTGGACAAATTTTGATTGTTTGTTGTTAAATATGATGCTGCAATAGAGTTTTGGGCTCCCTGATTCAGATGTGTAATGCTGGCTGGGCTGTTTGGCTTGGCACGGTGGTTTTACTGCTGGTGGATGTCGCGCTCTTGGATCTGCACGGAGCTGCGCTGGACCTGAAGGCAGCACTCAGCCAGGGGCACCAGGCGAACCTTACTGTGAAAGAGAGCCAGCGCTAGGCTGCACTAATTCTTGGCTTTTGACACTGTTCTGACTTATATTCGCACATTTACTACTCACTGTGTGTAAATGCAGTTTTTTTGTGTCCTGTCTGATTTATGCGCTCTGAAAATCCTTTAATTTGGCCTGATGTTTAGGATCTACAGCAGGGGGGTGTCTTTTGTCTCTCCGGTTCATTCCTGTCTCCTGTCCTGGTGCTGCAGTCCGTTGCCCTACATTTGCAGGGCCTGTTTCTGGTGAGCTTTACTGCCCCCTCATCTGGTCGGCAGAGGACACGGAGCTGTGCAGGATAAGGGCACTCGGGTCTAATGGATGGACACTGGTTAGGAAGCAGCAGTAGCAGCTGCAAAGACACTTGGGATGGAGAGCAACGTTTACGCTCAGAGTGGTCTGATTCAGACAGCACAGATCAAAGCAGCCAGGCCTTCCGTCTCAGCCTCAGGGATCGGCTTGTCCTCGGCATGCTTGGAGCTGACTCAGAGAACAGGATGCTCTGCAGGTAATGTGCTGGGGAAGAGGGGTGAGGGAGAGAGGGAGAGAATAGAGAGAGAGAGAGAGAGAGAGAGAGAGAGAGAGAGAGAGAGAGAGAGAGAGAGATAGAGAGAGAGAGAGAGAGAAAGAAGAAAGAGGAAGGGTTAAAACCCACAGCCCCTGGACCAGCGTTATGAGTAAGTTGGTCTGTTTGTTTCAATGACCATAAGTGCACTTTGATGCCTGAATAGCAGCTGAAATGCAGCAGCGGTTGGGGAGCGCAGGCCGAACTGATGCTTGGGGAGGAGGGGGAGAAACTGGTGGAAAGGAACATGGGTTTCGGTGAGCAAAGATTAAAAACAAGCCTCTGCGTAGGGGGGTCACAAAACCTTACTAAAGTTACTCAGCAGCACTGCCAAGTCTGATCACCACTCGCTGCTGAGACGAAGAGCGAGCTGGAGGTTTGGCCCACGGGTTTTGTTTTGATCTCTTGCTGCTTGTGCGTGCTGACAGGGTCTCAATTACACTTTTTAGCAAAGGGAAACTCCAGAAACTCTGCCTTCATGCCTCTGTGTCTAATGTTTGATATGAAACAAACACAGGCATGCGCTACGATGCAAGTTTGTGTTTGCCTTACTTATTACTGTCTCTTGGCTCGCATGCGTTTCTCTCTCTGTGGGTTGTTTTTTCAAGTTAAATATGAACAAAAATGCACTTTCTTTTCATAATGTTTTAAACATAGCATGATCCTTTATGCTGCTAGGCGTAGTCCTGTCATAAGATATTTAGTTAACAGCACATTTCCTTGTTTGCACACAAAGAGCTGCTAAGTCCCTGGAGGCCAGGAGCACCAACTTTACAACAAAAACATTACCAGTGTCTCTTTAAGTCATTCATTCAGACTTCTGTGATTTAATGTCCTTCCGGAATTGCTATTCTGAATACACTGAATGCGTTCACAGATCAGCACTTATGATCACTTTATAAATGTACATTTAAACAGTTATATTGATTCATATTGCTGACATTTTGTTATATAGTAAAATTGACATTTTACATCTATTTAAATTTAACATTTAAAAAAATTTTGAACATTTTAGCAAAACCTTTAAGGTTTTATTAATTGTTTTTTAGGAACATTTTTCTCATGTAATTGCGGTAGTTTATTTATGAGGACTGGCAAAGGGGTGGAGATCATCCCACCAGCGAGATCACAGAATCATAGACTAGCTGGAGATGAGAGGGTGTCTTAGCTTCCACTGGCCATGTCAACCACTGCAAAATTTCTGCCAACGAACCCACAGTTCCCCAAACCCTCCTACAGTGAAAAAGCAAAAGCACCTACAGAAAAGTGGTAGAGACAACCTGAAAACAACAAACCAAGCACCTGAGTGTCCGCCCAGACCAGCACAACTAGTCAAAACAGGTGCATGGCATCTAAGTAAAAGCCCTGAAGAATCTGTTGTACATTTTTAAAGGGCACCATTATACAGGCAAAGTCCTCTCAGGTCGGGGGCCGTGTTGCTGGTTGCCTCTGCTTGTTCCAGCTTAGATTTGGACAAATCAAGCATGAAATCCACAGGAGGGGAACAGTGGAGTTTACAGCACCGGTCTGAACCTGATATCCCACAAATCCCCCACTAATCCCCCATGCGGCAGGAATGACCCACAGGCTTTCTCATGGGCTGTGCTGTCATCATCGCTTTACAGTTTGCACTACACCGCGCCTCTTCCTCCTAAGCATGCGGCCACACGCCTGCTGACGGTGTCCTTCACTGTCGCCAAGAGAGCGAGCAGCGTCCTGTATTGTGGGGGAGCTAGAAAAGACCTTTCTGTTAGGGATTCCACGCGGTTATTTTACCTGAACCCGAACCTTTCAAGGGCGCTAAGAGCCTTCAGCACAGCTGAGCCCACCGAGCACAAGGTCTCCTCTTTACAGCAGGCCCTGGTTAATCTTATCTTTTCTATTCCACTCTTCATGGTTGAGGTTGTCTGTCAGAGGCTGCTTTGGTCTCGTTGAGCTCGGCATGTCACTAAGGTCATCTCTGACACGCAGCCAGAGCTTAACTGAAAGGAGAGGTTTTGGAACGGTGCCCCTGTCAGAGCGCATCACCGCTGGGCCAGACAGCATTTTGCTTTTAAACCACATAGCAGAAGAAGCCACATACTCCACTGGTGTTGAGAGTTGTGTGTTGAGGGAAGTGTGTTTCTACCTTGGGAACCTGGTAGTCCAATTAACCCTAATTTAGCACATATGTGAACTGTTAAAGTGCAGCTGAAGATTGAACATCTCAGTAGGAGATGGTGACTTAGTGTTAGTAGATAGTGATAGTGTTACTCTGACCACATTAAAAACCAAATTAGTCTTAGACTGGAACTATATTCCCGTCAGAGTGAATTTTTGCATAAGCATATTTTTAGTGAATCTCTTAATCAAGCTTAATTTTGAAACATGGACCTAAGAGAGGCTGCACAGAGACAGAATAAGGTGTCAAAATCTCTTTTAAGCAAGATCCTTTATATTGTTTTTTTTTTTTTTATTATTATTTTATGACATTTGTTGTATGCATCCAAATCTACCTGATTAGTGCATCTCTAAGCTCCTTGAGAGCCAGGGCCTGTTTCTTCCAGGGGTGGCTGCCTATTTACAGGTGGATGCCGTAAATATTGCATAATGTGGATTAGCCTAGTTGGCGAGTTCTATTAGCAGCAGTTTCCTCATCCATCAGCATCTCCTGCTCAGCGTAAAAAAGTAAAAAAGTAAAAGGTAAAAAGGTTGCAGCATGCAGCCGGGGATGGTCTTGCTCACTCTGAGAACATGGAAGGTCCATGTGGCAAGAAGCAGCGGAGTAAACCAAACCTCCTGGCAGGGTGGCACTGTTAATCAACCTCATGACCTGAAACACATGACTCCATTTGTAAAAATATTGTTTTAATTGTTTGTGAGATAATAGTTATGCGATACTTGTTTTGGAAAGGGTTTTGCTGTTTGTTGTCATGTTAATGATTCTCTGAGAGGAGAAGTCATTCACAAGACTGCAAAGAATAGTCTGTATTGGGAGGAATTTGGTGCTATTTTCTATGTGCTTGCAGGCACACAAGTGGATGCGAGGGGTGGAGGTGGGGGGTAGTTGGGATGTAGGGGGGTTTTGGACCTAAGGGCCCTAAAACATTATTAGATTATTAGGTGGTGGGGCCCAATGTAATATCTTTTCATGGGGCTCACAAAATACTTGATGGCACCCCAGCAAACATGCTCTTACTCAGGGGCCTTATGAAAACCTTGCAGGAGAGATGACATTTGTTTGGATTGGATTTACTAATCCTTTAACAGCTCTGTGATCTTACCTGTGCTTCTCAGTAGGCTATTGGCACAGTAATACCAACACAAACGCACACACATAAACACACACACACAAACACACACTTGCATGTGACAGCACACACAATGCCTTACATAATGGTTTCTCACTGTGAGGCTACTCGGATGGTGACATGCTCAATGGGCATCCTCATCCTAACCCAACTTTACCCCGTGTTGGTCGTAATGGTTTGTGTACACAGCTGTCAGATCAGGTAAATCTGTCACCTGTCAGATTGTGTGTGCATGTGTGCGTGTGTGTGTGTGCGTGTGTGTGTGCGTGTGTGTGTGTGTGTGTGCGTGTGCATGTGTGTGTGTGTGTGTGTGTGTGCGTGTGTGTGTGTGTGTGTGTGTGTGTGTGTGTGTGTGTGTGTGTATCTCTGCACTGCCCTTCCCCCTCTGCTGAGTCTTAAAGTGCAGAGTGTCATCAGTGTCAGGGTTGATTACAGTCAAGCCTCTCTAAAGGAAGTGCCTTAAGAGGATTATTTTTTCCCTGCATACTGAAGGTCTCCAGGTGACAAACAGCTCTGAGATCCTGGAGCCTTGAATAGTTAGTTCACTTACATGGTGATCTGGACACTCCCAACATAGAGAAATAGTATCAGCCTAAACATTTGTGATGGGGACCACAGAAAGACATTTCCAGGTATGGGATGGATGCTTCATAAATGAGTGGAGACAAGTTTCTAAATAATTACAATGTCAGAACAAGAAGCAGTCTATTGTTGAGCCAGTGATTATGCAAAAGAATGACCTTTTCTTGATCTGCAGATGTATGGCATTCTGAAAACTGCCCTCTCTATACCTTTACATGAGTGTAAACATTTATTCTTGGCCGGGTCCATGGCCCATTAACCCTGATGGTCACTGCACTGGTCTCAGTAAAACAGTATCCTACAAGCCATATTATAGCACTGCTACACAGTCAGTTGCTAATAGAGCCAATTGCTAACCTTGACTTTTTCAAAGAGGACTGTCCTCTGTTCCTCTGACCTGAACATCTCAGAGCAAAAGCATTAGACAAGCAGCATATCCTGGTTGCCAAAGAAACACAGCACTCTTGAAGCTCACTGGCTGACAGTAAGCAGGATTACCGGTGGGGGAGGGTGGAGAAAGTAGGTTGGGATGTTCACGGATATACAACTGACAACCTGCTCTGCACCACCCAACCTGCTCTGCACCACCCAACCAGTGGTCAGCCACAGCTGAGCTCACTGGTGCAGCTGAGCGTTGCACGGCAGCTCAGAGCTACCTTCCCTGGGCCCACCTGGACCTGCCATGCCTATGCATGGCACACAGCCATCAGCAGAGGACTTCAGTTGAAGTTGTCCAGTTCTCCAATTCGTTTATTTACTTTGAATAGTTTCAGTTATTGTTGTCCATAATAACCCTCCAATGTGTCAATGGCAGCAGTAAACAATAAGTTAGAAGCATAGTACACAAAGACAGTTTGTAAGAGCTTAATGTCACAGATTCTACGTCTGCACCTACTGGCAGTGATTCATGGAAGGGCATGTGCATTACTTCACTTTCATGTGTGTTGCAATAAAAGTCAAAATTGAAAAACTCTATGAACAATTGTACTTTGGTACAATTACAGAGAAATAGTCCAGCAATGTCCAATGTTCACAGTATGTTAAAACAAAATTCGATGCCCTTGAACATTCATTGTTCAAATTGTTAATTAGGCCATGGTCTGAGTTCTTGCTAGGTTCCTTATTCTTTCATAAATGTTAAATGACAACATGTGTTTTGTAGATGCTGCTGTCAAACATGAATTGCCCTCACAATCCACAAACAAGCAGTAATGCTTTCAGCCATGAACTCCATTCACTTTAGACAATTAACTGATTATACCATTTGTCCCAGCAGCTACAATGCTTGTTTTATCTCTAATGCAGAGAAAACAGGCTTCTGGTCCCTTGCATGTGTGCACACAAACACACACACACACACACACACACACACACACCAAAAACAAGTATGCAAAAAAGAAAAGAAAACCAACCTTGGCCTGACTTGACCTAGTCAGTGATTCAGCAGCTACAGCCAGACCTGTTTGGACAGTAATGTTGAAGGTAATGAAAACATCCAATTTGCAGACTGGTGCAAATACACACTGGGAATGTGATACAGTGACAATCATGGTCATTAGACTGAGCTCAGCGAAACCGGCCCAGTGATAATCACATGTGTCACAGCTACGCAACATTAGGTTTCTTCACTGATGGCCATTGCTGTTTTTGTTCTGATTTATTTTTGGATGTTTACTTGAATGGCTTTGATGTTGACATTGGCAGTAATTGATTTGTAGGATTTATTGTATGAATCTCCACAGAACTGCTGTTCTGTCAGTTTCCTTTGGCACAATGTTTTTACTGTGTAAATAATCTAAATAACTTGACATAATTATTTCAAAAAGTAGAAATAATTGATCTATAAAGGTCAACAAAATGTGATATGTAACATTGTGTAATTGTTATAGAATGGCTTATAATAATGTCAACATAAATGTGACATGTCCATTGTGAAGGATGTATGCACTGCCTAATGGTATTCAGTCAGTAAGGTGTTCAGAGACAGTGGGGAGAGGATGTCATTGGGAACTTTACAGAATAACCATGCTTCCTCCTAATGATCTCAGCAGGTCACTTTACAAACACCAAAACTGCTCAACCATGCCAACCTTTCCAGATCTACTGTTTGAGGACGCTCCGGCAGCCTTCATTGTTATGGTGATTAGTTCACGACTCATCAAACACGCCAGGATGGATAATGGAAAAAGAGACTTTACCTTTATCAACTTTGTAGAGGCCAAACAAATGAGCTATGGGACAAAGCCGGTGTATGGACTTGAGCAAGCTTTGTCCTTTACCAGCTTGCAGTTCACACATCAGTACAGTCACATAACTGATGAGCTGTGCACAAAATAATTTCTGCAATTATTTATGCATAGATATGAAGTAATCTATAAAGAGACGTGCTCAAGTTCAGTTACATCTGGAATTTGCAGCTTGTGTGGTTATTTAAAAAATTAATGGTTTGTCCAAGCAGTTTGGGCCAGAGAAGGGATTTGCACAGGTCCAAAATCCACCATAGTGCTTATAGCCACATCACTAGTGATGGTCAGCCATCAGCTCCTTATATTAATTCTATTTAGTGCTTAGTAGATTAGTGAAAAGGACTTTGCACTATCAGTTGGAAGGTTGTGGGTTCGAATGCTGGCTCTACCATGCAACCACAGCTGGGCCCTTGAACAAAGCCCTTAACCCTCTTGGCTCCAGGGGTACTGTATGATGGCTGACCCTGGACTCTGACCCTAGCTTCCAAAGAAGTGCTCAGGTTCCAGAGAAGCCGGCATATGTGGAAAGAAGCATTTTGTTGTATTGTATATGCATATATGACAACTAAAGGCATTCCATATGGCCTAGGTCTTCTAATACCAGTGCATTTCTTCGCAATTTCTTTGAGAATTTTCTCCTGAAATTGTGAAATATGATTGTTGCTTATTTGCATGTTTTTGGTTCATATGTACCTGCAAGCCAATAATCTTAATGTTATGAAGAAAGAAATAATCACTTTTAACATATACAAAAAAACACTGAAACAAGCCGATTGTCAGTGTAATAATTGACAATTGTTTTAATTATATTCAGACCAAAAGTATTTATGTTGCTGGTGGTCTAATTATTTGCAGTATTTACAAAATGTATTAAGGCAAAGCTTTCAGAATTTCTTTGATAATCCACACACACACACACACACACACACACACACACATACTGAGCCCTTAATGTCTAAAGTAAAGGCTTAAATGTAATCCCTAAATACAGAGCTAGATCAGACTCACAACATTACACGTACACGCGCACACACACACACACACACACACACACACACACACACACACACACACACACAAGGACACTTTTTGCTAGATGTCAATTTTAATTTTTTTTGCCCTTAAGAATTTTACAATAATTTTATTATGTATTTTATTTCTCAGTTACATTTATGAAGAGCATAAAAAAGAAAGAAAATGCTACAAATATTGCTCACTGTGCAATTTTAATAAGTTTAAATAAATGTCCGTTCCCACGGTTCCAGGACATCTGTTAATAGTTCATTAGGAGGGGGCGCGTTTTTTTGTTGGCGGAATTCCGTTGGTCTTTCTTCAGCACATCCCAAAAACGGTCTGTGAGAGCTTTGCCAGAGCAGTGTATAACATCCACTTCACATCCAGACATGGACACTGTGTTTTCCACTGTTTGTTGTTGTTGTTGTTGTTGTTGTTGTTGTTCTCTTTTTTGCCGTTGCTGTGTGGTAGTCTAATATGTACGTGATAAATGCGTAGCATACACAGCAAATTAAAAATAGACATTTAAGCAGGTGCTGGATAATGGAGGTGTTTTAAGTTAGTGTCAAAGTCGTTAGTGCACAATATGCGCATTGACCCGTCGGGGCATTTGTACTAAAGAGATGTAGAGGTATGGTTGGTAAAGTACATGGATCAAAAATGAAAACTTCAGCGGATCCAAATCTCTTTTCGGTGGGGGTCTTATTTTGATGCTACCTGTTTTCATGAGTTCCGATAGCCTGTATAAATAAGATTCTTACAAATAACCACTTACCCACGGGGCAGGTTATCAGTGGTATGCGTTTAGCGTTTTTATTATTATGTGAGACATTATTTTCTAGGTTTTTGGACAATTTCCGGAATACACTACTTGAAAGTTCAAGTAAATTCACAATGTAAAGGCAATTATTGGGCTCTTATCGTAAATTTTTAAAACAGACTTTTTTTTTTTTACGAATGACGTATTTGTAGAATGTAAGGTGCATAGTTTGCGAATTTTAATGTAAATCTGCTTGAACAAGCGCACAATTGTTTGTGACACCTTTCAAGCGTGTTAGATTCGTCCTAGTCGGGTGACTAAACCTGACCCTTAAAATATCGAGTTTTTGATGTGTGTGTGTTTCTATATTTGTTGATGTTTCAGTCAGTTGAAGTAATGTTAAGTTATGAGACAAATTTACAATACTGGCTACAGTCCGTAGGGCTAAAACGATATAGCAAAAATGTTTAAAGTTGTTCAGTAAGTTTGACCGTGCGTATCCATGGGGAATACTGGTTAATCGAAACTTAATCTTCATTTACTGCTAATATAGGTTACTGGATTATCTCACCACAAACAAAAGTCTTTACTTCTCTGTGTAGCATAATTTTTCCGTAACCGCGGATCTTTTAAAAACTGATATGTGAATTGCCTTTTGCAGAACATTCCATTGTTCTATTAAAAGTATTTGTGAAGGTGGAAGCAAAAATAATTCGTTGCTTCAGAAATAGGATTGCAAGGAAGATTTTCTGGGTATATGTTATTAAAGATGCGAGAACATCTCGTTGGACGATTGTGCTTCCTTGAGTTGAACAAAAACAATATGAGCAGCCTTGAGTTCAGTTTCTGCGATCAATGTTCTTACAAATAGCAGCCTAGAATATGTAGGTGTATCGGATGTCGTTACAATATAGACTCTCGTGTTTTGTGTTTGTTAAATTTACTGACTATTTGACCTGTACCTATTCTGATGTGCTTCAAATACACGTGAAATAGAATAGAAAAACAACTGTTTGTCGTTCCTGTTCTGGGTATTGTTCATACAGGCGATTTTGAAAGATAAATATTTTGACATTTAACATTTAACTCTGTAGGTGTATTTTTATACAAATATAGTGAGAGTCCTCGTGGTATTAAAGGCCTCCATATATCAATTTCGGTTGAGTTTCCCACTAGGCTACCTTTAAAAAATGTATTATGATATAATACATGAGATTTCCTGAAATATCTTATCTACTGTAGTTCATTATCTAGTCTATCTAGTCTTGTTATTTAACAAACCAGTTGACCATTAAATAGTTATTTAACAAACCAGATGACCACTGCTTAAGTCGGCAATTCATTGTGTAGCCTACTGTTGCTGACAGACAGGTGTGTAATTTGTTATAATCTACACCTTTGAAATTGACAATTTGAAATTACGCTTAGTTATTTTAATCTGAATTTAATTTTATTATTATTACATTATGTTTATATATAATAATTATTATTATATTATTATTAATAATTATGCTATTAATAATCTGCTCCAAAAAACGTTTAGTTTTTTGTGGACATCAGAGGCAAGGCAAGAGAAATGATTTATAAAAATCAAATAAATTAAAGAAAGATTTGATTACATTTTATTTTATATGCAGGCTAGACAACAGATTTAACATAAAATTCTTATTCGTAGCCTGTGCTTCGCGTGATATAAAGACACCATCGGTGTGCATATCTAATTACATTGCTATTTATAATTGTTGTCACAAATTTAGTTATGGCATTGTGGTTCTTTTTAGTAGCACTTTATCTGCTTAATTAAAATATATATTGCAGTAAGTAAATAATATTCAACAAATTATTCCTAAAGTTATCGGACGGATTTCTGACAAAGGATATAAGGTATCTTTCAGTGATTGATAGACATTAGACATCTTGCTGGGCGGTGCTGACTGATGCGAACCTTAAACTGGCTGTTACTAAGGCAACACTAGCGCGTAGAATTTTAATCTTCACCATAGTAGACTCCTCGGGAGCAGCTCCGTGTGCCTTGATCGAAATTTTGGGGCTGTTGTGTCAAACATGACGTTTGCCTGATTGCCTGTCGTAAGCTTCTCCAGTCCACGCAAAACGACAAGTTGAAAGATAAAACACCGAAAGTCCGTGAACAGCTTGCCTCCGTTGCGATGTATTTGTCTGCTTGCTGTGGATAATTATGCGGTCAGCGGAGCTTGGATTTTTTATGTGTTTTATGAATACAGCACATTCTACATTGTTTTTTTTTTTGTTTTTTTCATTTCAAACTGAGGCTAAGGTTAAATTGTAAAAGGTATCAATACTTGCATTATAATGCATTGTAATGGAAAATAAATCAGCACCACAGTTCCAAGTCGATGTTATATTTGTCCTATGAACATCCTTGATTAAGCTAAACTTGTGATGATGCTGTTGGTATTTTACTAAGCAAATGAAATTCCTCTCCGTTCATAAAAATAGATTATTCACAGATCCCCAAAAGATTCCTCAATGGATTGCTAAAACCAAATGCATATAGACCATTCTAGGGTAGAGTAGGATTTGTACGTGAGACGTTAACAAACACTCTTCTTCCATTAATACAGAAATAATCGTTTATTTATTTGTTCTGAACAAAGTTCAGCCTTTTTTGTACTGAAATAAACAAAACAACAACAAAGTACAACAAATGCACATTAGATGACTAAATAAAGGTGCAAAAATTTAAGCTACATTTTTACAAAGAGAATTTCTCGAAGATTCACCGGGAAAGACACGAGATATTTGAACGGAAATTGAAATATGTATTAGGGGGTGAGGCGACCAAATTACAGCAATCAGGGTAATTGTCATATCAGTGAACTGAAATGTCAACGAAGATAAACATCCAGTTATTAATCTCCCCATTTCCGAATTTAAACCCTTTAGAATATTGTTAGGAAATAATAGTCTGTCATTTTGAGGGCTTTCTGAATAGTCGTCATTGCGCGCGCGTGACAGAACGATAATATGCAGTTTTGCAGAACTGACCAGTTTTTATTGTTTGCTTGCTTGTTTGTTTTTAATGCAATAGCCTTGCTTTTTTATGTCATTTATCCTGAGATAAAGACCAACACCTATAGCATCTTAGAAACCAAGCCAAATGTCTTCGCCTTGCAAAAAAAGAGGTAAATCAGTTGGCAATCACTGCATATCGGCTTGATGTGTGTTGACTGTAGTATTGTTAGCACGCGTAAGGAGGCGAGTTCACGTACACCTTCACTAGTGTAAACCCCAGGCGGAACGTGTTAAGGCGTATTCACAATTAAATGTCACAAAGGTGAGGAATAATAAAATTATTCTGTTTATGAGACCACAAGATTAGACTAGATAGGCATGTTATCGATATTTTCAATAAATACAAAACATGCATTACATAATTTACAAAGAAATAGCCAATCTTTAAATTAATTTAATTATTTATAAAAACACATATAGGCCTATGTAACGCCTTTGGTATGCCATTATACTATTGTTACAAAATTACTTTAAATAATAAACCAGCAACAAATTAAAAAAACAAAACAAAAAAACACTTAGTCCACGAGGAACACAAAAGAAGAGCTTGCATGTTGTGTGTTGTGAGAAGGGAAGTTCTGGGGACGTTTTGTTCTGTCGGTTTTGTTAACGTCCAACGCTCAGCTAAGGAAAGAATTTGGCGCGAGCCTTTTAGGAGGCGACAGAACTGAAAATCCACTCGAAAATGTTGAGGGAAACGACGGCATGGTAGTTCTTAGAGAATCCGACAGCAACGTGGGCGAAGAGCTTGAGATTCCATACCCGGGTCCGCTCTGAAGCGCCTGAGATTGTTGCGCTCCGGGTACAAAATACCCATTGTGCCCTGATAGTAATCCAGCGGGTGGCGAGCTCACGCTGTATCCGTTAGACAAACTGATGCTGCCCGTGGAGGCTCCAAGCATTGGACGAGAAACGTCCCCGTTGATAGGCTCCACGCTTGGAAGAAGTGATCCATAACTTTGTCCGTGGTTAAGAAATCCGCGCGAGCACCCGCTGTAATGTGGGTGGTGTAAGGGTATAAAAGGAGACAACGGCCAGCAAAGGGGATTGCTCACGCGTTCGCCGAGTCCGAGGGGCGCGAAGCGGAGACCCCTTTTCATCACCAACTTTCCCCTTGAAGTCGACGACCGTCGTCGGAGCTTACCCGTGGTTCCACCGATAAATACATCATCGCTGGAGGGGTCCAACATCCAGTAATTTCCCTTTCCTGGATCGTCGTAGTGTCGCGGTACTTTTACAAAACACTTATTGAGGCTCAGGTTGTGCCTGATTGAGTTCTGCCAGCCTTGCTTGTGGTCTCGGTAGTAAGGGAAATTCTTCATAATGAATTCATAGATACCATTCAAAGTAAGTCGCTTTTCCGGGCTCTGTCGAATAGCCATCATGATGAGCGCGTTGTAACTGAACGGCGGCTTGTCGTACTTACCAATCTTCCCCTGCTTCGAAGGCTTCTCCGCTTCTGGAGAAGAGTCGTACTCGTCTTTCGCTTGCTCGTGTTCGAAAGCTGCAGAGTCCATTTCCGATGGTTCCGAAGATTTTTCTGAATTTGACCCCAAAACTGGGACGCTTTTTCCTGCGATCCCGGTGTCCTGGCTGTCAATTCTGGACGGGAGCAGGAGGCTTTTGATGCTAAATGAAGTCGACTTCTGTACCATTGTCGGCTCCCTCTGATCACCCATGCCGGGTATAACAAAAAAGCTCTGCTTTCCTACTTGAAAAAAAAAAGATCAGACGCGCTTAGATCGAGACATTCATGCATGACAGGACTTCTAGAAGGAAGGACGCGGCGCCGCGTTGAACGCGAGAAATCTGTAATTTATCAGACTTGGTCTACGCAGCTTCCTCCCCGGTGTGGGAGGAGGGGTTTTGAACTCGCTGACAATCGTGCGACGTCAATAGGCGCTCCTGCGGTGAGCTCGCTGTATCGCTCAGCGCCGTGGAGCTGCGAAAGACATCCTGCAGGAACGTCTCCTAAGCGTCTGACGTAGTCTCAATGGGAGGGAAATTCAGTCTTTTTACCTATGAACCACAAAACAAGTGATCTTGAAATGTTAATACAAATAGCTATACACTAGCATGAAGTGTTAAAGAAATATCCTAGTTGTGTATCTCACAATCTACAGGGCATTTTACTAATAATGTTAATAGTTTAGATATTTTTCTGTCTGCAAACGAGCAAATATAAAAATAAACAGCATATATTAATATGCTAAATACATATTTTTGTGGGTTTTTTTATCTGTGCTTCCAGCCAGCGACTGAATGAGACTGGAGCGCCTCCAGTGGCTCCGGCTCAGTTCTTACGTGTAGTATCGATTTCTTTCACTCCTGTATGAAAGTATGACAGTTTCCTGGAGTAATTGTGGATTACTCTTGATGGTTTACTAGTGATGGTTATTGTGGATTCGCATCACGGCTTCTCAATAGTGTTGCGTTAGTCACGGCCGAATGCCATTACGGCGTTAAAGCCTGGCTCGTCCATATATGGTTCAGGTAGGCTTGTCGTTGAGCACACAGTGCCCACGTCTGATTCCGCATCTTATACATGTTAAATTACACAGACAACAGTGCGTATTCATTCTGGAAATAACAATTTTCGCGTCTATGTATTTAAATATTTATGGGTTGGAGTGGGGGTTTTATTCTGTGCTCAAGTCTTTTTTCTTTCTCAGTTATAGCCTACTGTAACCGACAGTAGCATTTAAATATCTCCTGCTTAATTTTTATTACATTAATGGCAGAAATTAATATTTTGCTGTGCCTTTACAGTCCAATACCAAATCCTTTAGATCGATTTTCTGAAATAAACTATACTTGCATGTTTAGAATAAATAAGTGTCAGGCATATATTACACACTAATAGCCTGTACGCGATCAAAAACCAACAGCAATTCCAGCAGCAGCAACAACAACAATCACCTTCAGCAGCGTCATCGTCACCATCATAAGAAATAATTTTCCTAGCGCGCAAATATTTTGTGGCAAAATATTATTTTAATAATAGTTAAATAGTTAATAATAATTGGCTGGGTTTTTTTTATAATTTAGTAAAAGGTAACTAAAATTTGAGTAGTATTTATTCATCTATTGCTCAAAAGAATAAAGCTAGCTCCGTAGGAAAATGTAAATTTCTACTAAATCTTTTTGAGTCTGGCGTTATCTACGTGCTTAAAAACACCAGGTAAAATTTCAGGGCATTTCCTTTTTCCCTTTTTATCTTATAGATGTGAGCAGAGATATACAGTAACATTAATGAGGCTACGAAACCGTAGACTATAGTGTCCTAATAAAATAGATTCCGAAGAAGTCTCGCCTTTTTTACAAACTTAACGTCAATATTTTTGGCCTGATATATTAACAATTAGTATATACATTAATATCACATTAAAACATGCTATTATTCCTTTATAAGTCAATAGAAATGATTCCTTTAGGTTTACAGTCTATTTACCAACGACAAACCTGGTGGTGGCTCATAACTGCTCAAGACGAGAGCCATAATTTGTAGTAAAGGTAACGTAAGCAGACAGAAATCAAGCAGCTTTGTCTATTCCAAAAAATAAATAAATAGAAATCATAAACAGAATATTCAATTGGCCAAACAATGGTACCTATTAAAGAGTAATTCGCACTTAACGTTTTTAATGCAATTAACTTTTAATCAGGTAGCCTGCTTGTATTTTAATTAAGTACTTCTGCTCTTTAGGTGTTTGGATATCAGACTACAAACTGCTTGGGTTCCTTTCTCCAAAACCATCATTAAACAAACTTCTCAAAAATCTGAATTAATATGAGAATAGATATTAAATATGCTCTAGAAAATCTATATATGCTAAATTATTTTAAATAAATGCTAATTTGTTACTCTAACCACTTGTGTAATGAACCACGAGATCTAAGGGTGACTTGGACGTTGTTAGACTTGTGCTTTATACTGGAATTGGAGAGCCATAAAGGGTCAGTTTTCACAGTTCTCCAATCCGTGTTTTCCATATAAGAGTCTGTGTATCTTCCTCATGCTCACTACACAGTGATATATTAACATTTTTGACATATTAGCGCACACCCATTAAGAAGTATCGTGGTTAGTTTCAACCCATTATAAGTCTACACTTACTGGTACACAGCTTAGATAGTTTATTAAGCTGCACTAGCTCTATACACAGTTGCTAAAAACAGCACAACATATGTACACTGTGAATTGCAAAAATATTTAAAACATTTTTTCTGTTTGTTGCACACAAGACACAAATAAACACAGCATATACACACATGCACATGCACACACACACATGCACAGTCAGCCCAAGGGTTTGTTAGAAACCGTATGCCTTGGTCCTAGCAAGTAGACAATGCTATACAACTTTTTAGTTTTGAGTTTAAATTTCTCAAAGACACTGACGTCACTGAAACTTTAGGCACAGCAAGAGTTATCCCTCAGGCAATAATGCCCTACACTCTTATATATACTCTACAACACTGGATATGCAACCATATCCCAAACCCTGCAGACAAAATACCAAAGCAGTCACACATCAGCTCAAAGGGCGGCTCAGCAAGATATGCAGACAAACATCTCACGGAGACTACAAGCTGATGCTGATCTTTGAGAAATCACTCTTATTTCTCTTATGGTCAATATTAGATTTTAGGGATCTAGACTTAAAAGACAAATGAAGCATACAAGTATGTATTAAGCAAGATTTCCTAAGAACTTTAAAAGCTTGGCACTAAAAATATTCTGCCACATTGTGTGGACAAAAGTATTGGGACACCTACACATTACACACATGCAGGAGCTTTTATGGCCCCAATTCTAAATTCATAGGAATTAATATGGAGTTGGTTGTCCTTTGCAACAATTGTCAAAAATGTCTCGGTATCTTGAAGCATTAAGATTTTCTTATACTGGAACTAAGGGGCCTAAGCCAACCCCTGCAAATCCAACCCATAGCATTTACATTTATGGCATTTAGCAGATGCTCTTATCCAGAGCAACTTACAAAAGTGCTTTGTCATTTACTCATAGAATATATCCTAGTACAGTACAGTAGGTTAGAACTAAAGATACCAATGAATTAGAATACTGTAGAATACAGGGATGAATGCTGATACCTAGAAGTACTAAATACATAAGGTCTATCTTAAACAATGATAAGTGCTATAAACAATAAGTGCTAGAGTTTGTTAAACAACATAAACAATACCCTACAATAAGTATTAAATTAGTCAGTCAATATAGGAGCAGTGTCACTTGTCCTTTAAATATTCTGCAAATAGATGGGTCTTCAGTCTGCGTTTGAAGACTGCAAGGGACTCTGCTGTGTGGACAGCAAGTTGGAGTTCATTCCACCATCTTGGAGCCAGGACAGAAAATAGTCTCGATGCTTGTCGTCCAATAGACCTGAAGCAAGGTATTTCAAGCCAAGCCGTACTTGAGGTTTGAAGTACTCAAGGTACGGATCGGGCTTTGACCACTGACCTCATGTACGAACGGGCTGATCCATTATCATAGCATTATCATTAACCTGCACCAAACCTTACAGCTGGTAAAGTGCAGTCAGACAGATAACGTTCTCCCGGCAGTCACCAAATCCAGATTTCTCCATCAGACAGCAAGATAGAGAACTGTGATCCGTCACTTCACAGAACACATTTCTGCTGCTCCAGAGTCCAGTGGTGACGAGTTTTTCACCACTCAAACCGACACTTGGCATTGTGCTTGGTGATGTAAGGCTTGCATGCAGCTGCTTGTCTATGTAAACCCATGACATGAAACTCCAGCACACAGTTTTTGTGCTGATGTTAATGCCAGAGGAACTCAGCAGTTATTGAATCAGCATAGTGTTGGTGATTTTTATGCACTATGCACCTCAGCACTCAGTTATCATGCTCTGTGGTTGCTGAGTTGCTGTGGTTCCTAAATGCTTCCACTTCTCAATGATTCCACTCACAGTTGAATGTGGAATATCTTAGAGGGAAGAAATTTCACCAGTTAACTTGTTGCAGTGGTGGCATTCTATTAAAGTACCACAGTACTCGAATTCAGTAAACTCTTTAGAATTACCCATTCTTTCAGAAATATGTGTAGACTGCATGGATTTTATACACCTGTGGCAATATAACTATGAATGAAACACCTGAATACAAGTATGAAGAGGTGTGTCCCAATACTTTTGTCCATATAGCATAAGTCTCACTGGTTTAAAGGGCTACCTTATTCCCTGTCTGGCAATCACATTCACAACAGAAGCTGTCCTGGGGAACTCATATATGTGCTTGGTGTTTTCAGTTCATCCAGGGTGTTATTTCCTTTCTATTTTCATAGGTACACCTTGATTCTAACTTTAAAACATCATCTTTGGAATGTCAGGTTTAGGTTACATTAGGCTTGGTCTCAGGTGCAGTAAAATACCCATGAATAACCTGAAATCTTGACCTCCTCATTTAACTATGTTCAGCGAAAATATGCTTGTGTTACTTAATTTTGGTTGAGTACATAAATAATAATAATGAAACACCATATATATATATATATATATATATATATATAGGTGGCTCTATACATCTGCTGACATTTTCCCTGGCGTTTATTCCTGTGTGCTATGCTTCATGCAGAAAGCAGAGCACTGTGTGTGTGTGTGTGTGTGTGTGTGTGTGTGTGTGTGTGTGTGTGTGTGTGTGTGTTTGTGTGCGTGTGTGTGTGTGTGTGTGAGAGAGAGAGCAAAGAGAGAGAGAGAGAGAGAGAGAGAGAGAGAGAGAGAGAGAGAGAGAGGAATCACAAGATGACTGCTCCATTTATCACCTCTGCAATTTTATGACAAATCATACTGCTCCCATGAGGGCGAAAACATACACAGATCAACGGTTCAAGCATTTGACTAGAATCATTTATGAAAGTACTTTATTTAAGTAACTGATTTAAAGCCCCTCCCATGCTCCCCTCCAACATGGCCCATGTTTTACCATCCCTGTAATAGTACTAAAATAGCTGAGGGAAAAGTTATCAGTGACAGAGCCCTGGGTTCTGTTATCAACAAAACAGTAAGCTAAACACAGTCTATTTATATTAACCAATCAGAAAGCTCTTCTGCCAGGAGGCGGTCCTACCTACCTGTCACATATTTTGCATGTGGCTGCAGCACTGGTCACTGATGTCTTTGGTGTTTTTGAGAAAGGTTTAAATAGGGGACATATCAAAACTGGCTCAGAAAAATAAAGGCATCCTGAAGGTTTTTATTCTGGTCATTTTTTCTTGTAAATGACAGTGACAAACCATAAAAAGCTGAAAAGCTGTATGATCAGCTTGTATGTTGAAGATACTACACTTCAGTCATCTGGTTTATAAACCAGCTGTTGTTAGATATTCAGTTCAACAATGTTCAGTGTTCAACAATATTCAGCTTTAATTTGATGAGTTCAAATGAGTATTGCATTAATATAAAAGCAAATTCACATACCTTTCTAATGATTTCATTATTATTGAGCATTATTGTCTTATCTGGACTGATGATTGTAACGAATCTGCTGGCCCGAGTGCCAATGGGCATGGAGCAGGATGCACAGACTCCCTCGATAAGGTGAAACATTTATTAACGAAAGACAAACAACATTGGTGGCTCTCATACACAATATTAACAAAAGACATGACTTCCATAATTAACACAACACACTACACAATAACACTTAACAAGGACTACATAAGTGTTTAACATAACAGCAGACTAACAGTGACCAACACCATACACACACTAGCGGAGATTTAAATAGACATGGCATTAAACCCTGTGCAGGTGCATGTAATCACAAAAGGCGTGGCCACAAACAAGGTGAACTCCCCTGCACACGGCAGGCCATACCAAATGACTCGTGGGGGGGAGCGTCCCTTGACAATGATGAGTTGTTATTGAGTAGTTGTAAGGGACCAAATTGTCCCATAATTGCTCATAAAAATATCTGGGCTAAAATCTGGGTGTTACAAATCTCTCATCCAGTCCCAACCAAAGAGATATTTGAATAAAATGGAGTGAGAGAGAGAAACAGAGATAAAGAAAAGGAGAGAGAAGTTTTATAGGACTGTTGTATGAAAAAGTTATAAGATATATATTTCTATATATAAATCTATTATCATGCTTGGCAGATGAAAGTTCTCCATATTAATTATTACCATTTGAGTCATGTCATCATGTTCATGATGAGCATGTCATTATAAGCCTTCTGTATGGAGTGAGTTGGAGTGTGAGTATGTGTGAGCATTTGTATGTGTGCATGAGTATGTGCTCCTGCTTGGTTCGTTTGTATATGGTTGTCCATATGTGCATCTATGTGCATAGATGTGGATATGTGTGTATATGGGTTTGTGAATCTGAGCTCTGTTTGGACAGTGCTTAGGGATTACCAAGCATTAATGACTCAGACCAAATCAACAAATATGTGTGTGTGTGTGTGTGTGTGTGTGTGTGTGTGTGTGTGTGTGTGCGTGTGCGTGCGTGCGTGCGCGTGTGTGTGTGTATGTGTGTGTGTGTGTGTGTGTGTGTGTGTGTGTGTGCACGCACTACTGCCTTTCACCCATCTATCTATGGAACTCTGAGGTTCTGAAATCCTAAGATGGGGCATGGTGTGTGTGGCACTCTCCAGCCTTGCTCTGTGTGAAGCTGGGCAGCTGAGGCTGAGCGTCAGGGATTTGGCTCAGGATGATCTGTTAGGGACAAGTCAACAGGCAGCAAATCCCACCATAAATCCCACTGCTCAAAACATTTGCAGAACAACATGATGTTCCACAACAAACTGCAGGTGGGAGGGGGGTATGCAGGGGAGGTGAGGAGACATCTGGCTGGGGGATTAGAATGGAGACCCAGACTCTGTCCCGCGGGAACAAGAACCAACATGGCTAGAAAATGTTCAGTGCTCAGGAACTGAGAAAAATATACTGGAAATCAGTGTTCACACAGAGGATTTGGGAAGGAGGACATATAGTGTATGTGTATGACATAATGGCCAAAATCACTAAACTTGTGTGTAATATATGGAATACCGTCTCCTACTACAACTAGTGAGAAAAAGTTCACAATTCTTACAGATTTAAAATTGTAAAATACAAAACAAAAACATAAAAAACTAAGTATGACAATTAATAACAACACTTATTTAAAAATCAAATGTTTATCAAGATGGGTGATTATAATTTACAAGTTGTTTACAGGTAATTTACATGTTTATAAGAATCAGTGAAGGAGTCTTAAGGTGACAGACTCACATATGTAGTTTCTACCTGTTTGATGTGATGCTGTTCCACCTGTGGTGACTCCATTTAGTTTTAACACTGTTCATCTGTAAATGTGCTCAGTAAGCACTTTCTGTTTATTGCCCAACCTTTTCATTTATCAGAACATTTGAAGAATCTGGCAATGATGTATGAAAGAACAGAAAAACTTAAAATGGAACTTGACATGTGACACTAGAGCAGGGTGGCATGTAAATATATTATAGTGTATCAGTAATAGCAAACGTTGAGTGAATGTGAACCTGTGTGTGATGCAGTAGGGAGTGTTGTGATACACCACATTCATCCTTCTGCTTCCTTGGATGTGTTTCTACTTCTTGTACTGGCCGTACTGAATGTGCTGCTTCTATATCTTGCAAAGAATCTATTATCATAAACATAGAAATGATTGTCTATGGCAGCCGACCCTTCGCTATAGATAGAGGACATAAAGATTAGGTTGAAAAACACTGGCATATTTCTCTAAAATCTAGCTGCTCTCTTGTCAGTAATCCCCCCTCTGGCCAACAGAGGGCCTCTTCTCTAGAGTTTTAGCCCAGTTGCCATAGCTACCTCCACTGAACTCACCTGTCCCCTATTCCCACCACATGAGCCTCCCTACTTAAACTCTCCAGTTCTCTCACTCTGTGTGAATTACTGCCAGTGTTACTGTTTGCTACCTGCTGTTGTTGTTCTTGTGTTTTGAACTGTGCTCGTGTTTTTTGACTTTGCCTCATACGTTTGCCCCTTTTTTCTCGTGCTCTGATTCGTGCTCCCTTCGTTAAAACCCCTTACCTGCATATGGATCCTTCTCATCACTCTGAGCCTCATCTATTACATTAATATAAGCTGCTTGCTTTCATTTTAGTTGCTTTGTTTGATTTGCTAAGAACATGAACTGCGTGATGCGCAGACATCGCTTCACATCACTTCTCTGTACATTTTCACTATAACTGTTTAATTTCTGGCCTTTTTTACTATTTGTTTAGTGTTCTGACTGTATTGTTGAGTCACCCAATACATGTAGGCAACCTTACTGATACAAGTTCCTCACTGCACATAACATTTGCTTAATGATGATGAGACTAGAAAGAACTGAAATGGTCTTAGAATCATTAAGTCACATAGCCTATGTTTTGCTGTATACTAAACATTTTCTACTGATGATGAAGTATAATAGTTAGTCTAACAGTTGTTAGTGTAATAGTGTAACATAGACATCCAGGTCTGGCAATTGGTGCTAAGAGTTGTTTGTTGTTTGCATTTTTCAAAAACTTGCCACATAAACATCTGGTATATGCACGTCTTCAACTGCTAGATGATTCCAGAAAGCACCGGAGAACAGTCCACGTCCAGTTTACTGAGTGCAGCCACAGTATTCCAGGACTGAATGTGCATTCCAAATAATGCTGTTCAAGAATATGGAACAGCCAATGAACAGTTAATGCTTATAAATGTTATAAACCCATTGATGAACAGTTAATGGTTATAAATGTGATAAACCCACTGATGAACAGATAATGGTTATAAAATGTTATAAACCCATTGATGAACACTTAATGGTTATAAAATGTGATAAACCCACTGATGAACAGATAATGGTTATAAAATGTTATAAACCCATTGATGAACACTTAATGGTTATAAAATGTTATAAACCCACTGATGAACACTTAATGGTTATAAAATGTTTTAAACCCATTGATGAACACTTAATGGTTATAAAATGTTAGAAACCCACTGATGAACAGTTAATGGTTATAAAATGTTATAAACCCACTAATGAACACTTAATGGTTATAAAATGTTATAAACTCATTGTAATTGAACTTTTGTCCAGCATGAGGCGAATTTTCTTTTGAAGTGTCAAACATCCTTGTTGAAGTTCATATTTTACACAAACATGGCAAAGCTGAAACAGCTTAACAAAAATGTCAAAAGCTAAACAGAAATGCCTAGCACAGCAGATTTCCATTATGAGAGAGACCAAAAGAGCACGTGGACTCGTGGTCCAGCACCACCTCACTGAGCACTGGGATCCACAGCGTTGTGTGCTCAGTCCATTGTTGTTCCCTCTGCTGACCCAAAACTGTGCAGCGATGCACAGCTTGAACCGCATCGTGAAGTTCACTAATGGCAAGACCGGGGGGGCGGGGGTCTCATCGACAGGGACGGTCAGTCAGCATACGGAGAGGAAGGGCAGTGACTAATGGACTTGTACAGAGTCAACAACCTGTCTCTGTATGTGGAAAAACAAAAGAGAGGGTGGTCGACTTTAAGAGAGTGCATGGTGATCATTCTCCAGTCAGTGTCGAGGGCTCCTTTGTGGAAATCATTACAAGCACCAAGTTCTTTGGTGTCCACCTAGCAGAGAACCTCAGCTCCATACCAGCTCCATAGCCAAGAAAGCCCAGCAGTAACTCCTACTTCTAGCTCAGCCCCCTGCCACTGCCCTCACCGTGTTCTACAATAGAGCGCATCCTGAGCAGCTGCTTCACTGCCTGGTTTGGGAATTGCTCCGTCTCGGACCGCAAGACCCTGAAGAGAATAGTAAGAACAGCCGAAAAGGTAATAACGGTCTCTCTCCCCTCCGTCATGGACATTTACTACAAATGCTGCTTTTGCAATACTACCAGCATTATAGATGAGCCCACATACCATTCACACAAACTCTTCTCTATCTCACAGTTGCAGAAGAGTTACCAAGTTTCTTACGCCATGCCATCAGATTCCTTAACTGCCAGAGACTTACAACAAAAATTTAACAAATATTCTATTCCATTTAACAATACTCTGTTCTGAAATGAAGTGACTGCTGTATGCTATATGCGTATCTGTTAAAATGTCAATGTATGGTGCACTGGTTGGTGTTGCCTATATGTTAACACTGGTCCTGTATTTCATCCTTATTGTTTGCACTTATGTTCTTCTTTTGCGTTGCATTATGGTCTGGGAGGAACATTACTTAATTGTATACACTGTATACTTGTTTATAGCTAGAAAGACAATAAAAGCCTCTTGACCTCTTGATCTTTGTTTACCAGACTCAAGATCCTCAGTTATGGACGACCCAGTGTTTCTTCTGTAACCACACCCCACCTTTGATCTTTAAGTCCCTCTGAAGATCTGTCTATTTGCTGACTTCGAGCTTTATCTTGGTTTCAAGCCTCTGTTTTCAAGAGGTACAGTGGAAGTGGCCTGTTGCTTGTATTCTGTATCCTAGGATCTTGAGCATAACTACTGCTGTGGCATATACCAGTTTGTTGATTTCAGTTATACAGGTTGCGGGTATTGTGCTTATTGCTGCATTTACATCTGCAAGCATATTGTCGAATGGTAGCTTGCCGGTACACTAGGTAAGCCTCAAGCAGTGAATGACAGTAGTTACCTTGGTCATGACCATCATCTGCATGGCCACAGCTGGACCACACAATGTCCACATTACAGTTTGGCTCTGTTGGATTCCAGTTGCAGTCTGACTTTTCTTTCTCGGATGCAATAAGTGTTGTGTCTGGGCAGTGATACGGACCCTTTATTTCATCCTTCTGTACAGATGTATACAGTAATGTAATCTCCATTTTTGTTTTTGCATCATAACTGCTTCCAAACAGCAGAAACCAAACATGCACATGCACCCCCTGTAACTATAGTCATTAGTAAATCATGACTGTTGTAGCACTGATGACATATAAAGGGGGTTAATTAAGAAAAAAAAAACATTTAGGTATATTGAATATGACGTGAGCTTCACACATACTGCGCCTGAGTATGTGTAGGGCTAACATCACCGTTGTGCTTTATTTAACTGTTCCCTTGTTTTTACTATAATGGCCAAAATGTGTATTCCTCAGTCTCCTCTACTTCAACTTATGAACATGGAACACAAAATTATGTGGGCCTATTTTTTGTTTATACATAATTAATTTCCCATCACTCTATTCTTCCATAGCCTGTTATTATTTTTCCATAATCAACTTGGACTGCTTGATTTTATTCAGTGACATGGGGCGATGATGAAGCAGATGCATACGTGGGGCCTGTGGGGTGGGGCCTGGTAGGCGGGGCCTGTGGGGTGGGGCCTGGTAGGCGGGGCCTGTCATAAATGCTTTTGAGCTGTTCTAAATAGTTTTGAAGGACACAGATCTGCAAACTCAGTCACAGTTTGGGAGTCTGCAAATTACATGCACCATAAAGGTTTTTTTAATATTGTAAATCTGTCTAGTTTTATCCCTCTTACCACTTTTATTTCACTGTTTATATTGTGCACAGTTTTATCAGGTATTATGTTCTATGATTTTATTATCCAGCGTTTTATCGTTATGTTTGTACTGTTTTTATCTTGACTGTGTGTACTATTATCTTGCTGTGTAATTTTGAAAAGTCTTATACAAATAAAGTTTACTATTATTATTAATATTATCATTATTGTTATTATTATTATATTAATACTATCAAATGGTTTATTTTAATAGCTATAATGAAGCTTCATGTTTTGATCCATGCCACATAATCATAATAATGATCTGAGTGTAGTTCTCTTCCTCCTTTTCATCAGTGTCTCAGTGTCTCTTCAGTGATGCAGTGATGGGCACAGTGATGTGCACGCCGCGTGCAAGTGGATTCACGATTGTCTAATTCGTAACCACGCCCTGCCTGGGATAGCACACACCTGCACGGGGTTTAGTGTTAAGTGTTTGTCTGTATTTAAACCCCTGTCAGCGTGTGCTCTCCTGTTGGTCATCGTCTATGTAGTGGTAACGTTCGTTTGTGTAGCCACCTTCAATGTTTATATAATCTTTGTTAATGTTAACTGTGTATTCGTGTTCATCTTTAATGTTACGTGTGAGTGCCACTGTTGTTGTCTGCGTTGTGTTAATAAACGTCTGTCAAAGTCGAGGGAGTCTGTGCGTCCTGCTCCGTGCCCTGTGGCACTCGGGCCGTCACAGAATGAGCAACCACCACTCCCTGGACAAAAAATGGAATTCCTAGTGGAGGGTGCTTATGCACGTCCAAAACTGCTGCCTGGATCCCTGGAGATTGTGGAGAGAACCGTGACTGACATTCACGGAAACTCTGGAGGTAGAGAGGAACGCCCCATGGAAATGTTTTTGGGGGGGGCCTAGGGCTGTCGAGCCAGGGCCAAGGAGAGCCGAGGCACTCCACGAGGACGGCGGTGAAAGCAGTAAGGTGGTCTCCAGCCAAGGAGGATAAAGCCCAAGTTCTTCCGCTTCTACGGACTCACCAGGAGGACTGGAAGGGTCCGCCCAAAGTCCCAGAGGGAGAGTTCCTCTGGGGTGCTCCTAGAGCGGCAGGCAAAAGGAGGACTGTTAGGAGAGGTGGCACGCTCGGAACCGGGGCAGACATGCCACTGGGGCCAAGAACACATCTGCAGTGCCTGCGTGGTTGGAGGTGCTATATCACAGCGACTCGCGTGTATGTCTAAAGGCACATTTGTTTGTGTGTACTCGCGCCTTTTGTGTGTCTACAGCCGCTATGTCATGTCAATGGGAGCGTACCGGACTTACCCAAGAGAGGAGGGGACTCTGCCTTTCTCCCTCTTACGGGCAGGCCTCCCTGGTAGGCGGTTCCTGGCCCGCCTTGTGTTTGGTGGGCACCGGGCATTGCCAAGCTGTGTCTATGTGTGGGCCTGGACTTGCTGTCTTGGATTCAGATGCTTCAGGAGCCACGCCCCTCGGGAGGGGGTACTGTCACGGAATGCTCCTCCCTCCACAAATCACGTGGTACGGCCCGCCGCGTGCAGGGGGATTCACGATTGTCTAATTCATAAACACGCCCCTCAGGATAGCACACAAGAATGGGGTTTAGTGTTAAGTGTTTGTCAGTGTGTGCTCCCTTGTTGGTCATTGTTAATAAATGTCTGTCAAAGTCGAGGGAGTCTGTGTGTCCTGCTCCATGCCCCACGGCACTCGGGCGGCCACACTCAGTCTGGCACGGGAATAAACGATATTATCACGATGAGCACCAAGTGGTTTGAATGAGATCAATTTCGGTTTAATATAATGGCATGAAACTCTAACTGGTGTAAGTACTGAATATTGATTTGCATATGTTAATTAATGTATGATTTGAACATAATGGTGGAAACCCTGAAAAGTAATAAAGAAAAGAAAAGTGGTTATATAACTGTCCTTGAAGAAAGTACACATCATCAAAACATCATGTCCTCTTGGGACTGTTAGACATATTCCGGACTATGCCTCATTTGTATGTTATATTGAACAGCAAAATAAACATGGGACCTGCTATTCTCTTCAATTAATACTCAAGTCTGCATCTTTATTTTTCTATTTAAAATGTACTTAATACTACAACTTGAATTTAGGAAATATTAAGGAAACAGCAATGAAACAGTTGGGAGGTTGAGGTCGAACACACACGCAAAGTAACGAGTCTTCGGATATGAGAGTGAACTGAATCAATGACTAGGGAAGCCCTAATGAGAATGAGTAAACAAACAGACAGGATAGAACAAATGAATAACAAGTTTAATATAAAAAATGAAGGAAACAAACAGAAGACTAAACAGGCTAACAGTGTGACTAAGGAAACTTAACACTAAGGAATGGCTAATGGAAGAACAGCAATGAAGCACAGAACCAGGCTACTTATGCTAGGCAAACAATAAACACAGGAAACTCAGGTAACAGGAAAACAGAGCGAAATGGCATATTAGAGGGTTATAGACAAACACAAGCTGAAACGAAAAGACTAGACAATACTTGCGCATAAGAACAGGGGCAGTATCATCTAGATGGAAGCGTTGGGAAGGGAGAATACCTGACAATGTATGAGAACAGAATAACACTAGCAAACATGAAACGGGAAAGCACAGAGAGAAAGTAAAACAGAACAAGGAGAGAATGAGCAGCAAACACAAGACGGGAAAACGAGGTTTCAATCCAAAAAATAATGAAGGACGAACAAGGAACAGCTGGAGCTAAAGTGGAGGAGACAGGTAACCATAAAAACAGATGATAGCAGGAAAACAAGGAAGTGCTTTAGGTAAGCAGGGAAATGGGGTACACTCCAGTATGCGAACGTGACAGTACCCCCCCCCCCCCCCCCCGTTAACGCATGACACCCGAAGGGCCAAACAATTCAAAGTAGAGGGGACGGAGATGACACCGGGAGCCAAAACAGAAGTACCAACACCAGAAGCAGACACAGGGGCTGAGTTAAAGCGAGAGGTAGACACATGAGCTGGAACTGGGCAAGGCGTAGACACAGTAGTGGGAACAGGTCCAGGGGCACTACTACAGACAGGCATAGGAGTCTCGGCAGGACTACGCTCAGGGATTGTGAACAGACCAGTGGCATTAACGAGACTCAGGGCTAAACCACGGACAGACACGGGAGCTGGGGCAGATTGAGGGAAAAGGAGTGGGACTGAAGACATGGCTTGAACAGGAGGTGAGCACAGACAAGAGAGGAGCAGAGAGGAGAAGAGAGGAGAAATAGCTTTGGGAACGGGGACAGGAACAGAAGCAATGATAGAGGTCATTTTTTTAAAACACAACTCAGACAGGCACAGGAGCAAAATGCACAACAGGCATGGGCGCAGGTGCTAGAACAGGTAAGGGAACACTGCTGTCACAAAGCAGGGCAACGGGTTTTACCAAGTTAACATAAACAGGTATAGATACATGAACAGGAAAAGGATAAAAGCAGGAACGCGAGCAGGCAAAACAAGCTGAGGGAACTGAGGAAGCAGTCACTAGGGTTGGCCTGGCAACAGGTGAGTAAGTCTTCAGAGTCACTGAAGAGTCAAAGCACATGGTAGCTAGAGAGCAGTGGGTCATTGCATCAGAAGAGCCACGGAGCACAGACGCGGGAGTCTCTGGATGGCAACTTGTCTCATTAAATGACTGTATTTATAGCTATTTGTAGCCAAATAGTGAGATCACATTGCAACGATGTGATGTCATAATGGCACATTATATGAAATAAATAGGACTTTATTAGTAGGACTCTACTAATTTCACAAGTAAATCAGTTAATTTCATGGACCTGTTTTATCAAGACTTTTAGGATACAAATTAATTTGCTACATTTCACAGAATGCATTAAATAACACTTAACAAGCTTTACAGTTAGGATAGTCACTTAGTCTCACTAGGCCTGCCGTGCTAAGATAATTGCCTTTGTCTGAGTGATAAGCACTGAACATCAAGAGACAATGTTCATTCTCTCTCACTGAGAATTCGTGGATAGGCAGCCCAATACTGACTTTAGTTTAGCCTGGAACTTCCAAAATATAACAGAGTGTGTAAAGAAGTGCTTTTTTAAAACCAAAATCAGTAATGTTTATGAAAAATAAATCCACATCAGAAATCCAAAGGACAAATAGTGCAGGTCAAAATGCACATTACTTTTAGGAAATCCCCAGTTCTCGTTTGAATTTTCTCCATAGCAACAGAAAAACTACTACGGGGTCTAGCATTAAACTCTAAAGCATTAAAGCCAGCCAGTTAAGACGCGTCTCCGATCTTTTTATCTTCCTGTATTTCACAGAAAATCAGGAAGGACTTTTTTAAGGGGAATTTCACGGCGTAAATTTAGCAGGGACCTAATCATAAAGTTTAAGTGATGATCCATGGCAGCTTAATTGTAGCTCTATACGTTACTTCTGACAAAACAGGGAAAAAAATGCCTTTTTGTAAGATGTATTATTTATATCTGAAAATATAGACAACTAAATATGTCTAAAAATGATAAACAATGTAAATATAAATAATTATTATCATATATAATTTTGTATAATATTTGTTTCCGTTTTTTCCGGAAATGTGGGGGGGGGGGCTGGCTGATTATAGTCCGGGGTCGGACTCTGCAGAGATCAGCCGGACTACAAGAACTGGCACTTGGAAGTGGACTCTGCTGGGTCCTACGACCCCTACATGGACGAATATAAGGGCTGCGATGATTGTGGAGAGAAAGGGGAGTACAGCGACCTCAATCTGCGGTCGGACATGGGGTCCGATTATGAGGAGGATCCACCGATGGAGGTGAAGGAGGTCCTCCATGCGGCTTCTCCCAAGGACAGTGACGCTTGGTCTGTCGTCTCCGAGAACGACGAGCCTCCGCCACCCACGAAGCGGCCCAAGGCTCCTAGGGGCAGCCTCGTTCGAGGAGAGTACTCCCTTCGCTAGGGCACACAGCCCCGGAACTCTTGCACCCGTACCGAAGCCTCGTAGAGGCAGGAAGGAACCGATACCAGTGCCCACTCCAGAGACGGGCAAGGTGGCTGGTGCGCCCCCTGTGGCGGGACAGAAAAAGTTGCCGCCCTTCAAAATCGGCGAGGGGCGGTTCCGCTCATCCGGGTTGGAGTGCAGCCCAGCCAACAAGAGAGAATGAACTCGCTCGCTTGTTAAACAAATAATGTTGTACCCATCCTAGTCACTGTGTCTGTCCCCGTCGTTTTGTCCCCTTGGTGCCTTTTTTTTCAGGTGTTAAAAAGAATGCACAATTTCAAACATTCTGTGTAGTCTTCGCAGAGCCTGGGGGGGGGGGGGGGAGTGATTTGTAGCCCTGCTTCTGTTCTTTTTCCTCAGTCCATGCATTGTAATCACTGGCAGTTAGTTTTTTAGTTCTCCGTCAGTACTAATAAATTTTATACGAAAGGCTAATACAGAAATTGATCCATATCTCTGCTACAGAAAGGCTATCCACAGTAATCACCTATTCATAAACAAAGACTAGATGCCTGTTAATTACTGTTTGCTTTTCATGTGAAGCGGTCATTTTGGTTGTCACAATAACCACATTTTTAGAGCAGTGCACTCGGTCTGAGAGAGAGAGTTCTGTATTAACTGCTTCGTTTTCCGCCTCAGTACCCTAACCGCCCTGCTAGGACCACAGCATTCGTCTCCTCCTGCCTGGCCAGAGACGGGGTCAAAGAGAGAGGGAACTTTTATCACCGGAAAAACGTGCGTATTCGCGTCTGTCTGTGCGGTGACACCCCGTGGGTATGCAGGGTACTGTTCGTCTTAAAATCGCCAGCGATTGTTTAGGAGTATGTATGGAGAATTCAAAGTACGCCATGCGTCAATATATTTCCTCAGTATAATGTTCTTGTTTTTAGTCACGCAGGACTAAAATGTTTTAACACTGAGCCTACTTAAGATTACTTATGGTGACGAATCAGATACGAGTTGTGTGTAAGGAGAGCGTGACGGGTCAAACGTGATCGCCGCTACGGATAAAAATATAACGGGCCTGCAGAAATATCGCTCGACTCGAAAATCTCGCGATGCGAAGTGGCACTAGCATGCTCTTGCGGGCGGTGGCAACGTGATACCGCTTATGTGCGGCCGCGGACTGCACGTCTTTGGGTTTCTGGTTTTACTCCTAGGCCTGACGATACTGGCTGTCATGTCATCCGGCGCAAAACTGGCATCCGTAGATTTCGAAGTATTCGGAAATGTTCAGGGTATGTACTGCAGCTGCAGCTCGACACCGTCGTGTGTGGGGTGGCCTACACTAGCATGCACGCAATGGCAGCCCCGCCTCCAAAAGTGCTCGCAAAGTATTTTCCTATGTATGGACAAGCGAGTGGGCGTTTATTCAGATTTGTCTGTATTTCCACATATGATGTGTTTTCGTTTCTCCAAGACCAAAACACTGTTTACAAGGGAAACATCTTACTAAAACAATTTTATTTTACATTTTAGGTGTCTGCTTCAGAATGGTAAGATTTCTCATAACTAAATGAATCAGATTATATTTTAGATTGACCAATATTCTAGCTCTTGAGGAACACAATAGTGTATGAACGTAAGGTTTCTCATTTAAGACAAGAAATATTTGAATACATGGCAGACCACAAAAAGAAAATTCCTTTCAAAACAACACCTTATCAACAAATACTGTTTCTACTTACTGTATATTGCATAATATTATTGCATAGTAGCTCAAAAAGATCTGGATTAACATCGGGTAAGCATAATATACCAGTATCTCATGCGACTGTGCTGTGTGCAGTACACGGAGGATCAGGGGAAGATGCTGGGGGTTAATGGCTGGGTGAAGAACACCAGACAGGGCACCGTGATTGGCCAAGTGCAGGGGCCTCGGGATAAGGTCGAGGAGATGTGAGTATTCCAACGCCCTCGCCGCAAATGATCGCTGTTCCATGTCAATGTTGAGAGGAAACCTTTTGTAAATTAGGCTGCAAGCGTGTTATACGGGCTGACAGATGTGCAGGTAACTCAAGCTCATACTTTATCTGTGTTGTGCAATTAATGATATCTAAAAGACTCTATGGTAGACTAATTGTATGCTGCAAACAACAGGTTTATATGTGTATGTATGTCTATCTGTCTGTCCCATTTGCCACACTTATTGATTGACTGCATTAGTACGTATTGTAGGGTATTGTTTATTTTTGTTGTTTAACAAACTCTAGCACTTATTGCTTATAGCACTTATCATTGTTTAGGATATACCATATGTATTTTGTACTTCTAGGTATCAGCATTCATCCATGTATTCTACAGTATTCTAGTTCATTGGTATGTTTGATTCTAACCTACTGTACTAGGATATATTCTGAGTGAACGACAAAGCACTTTTGTAAGTCGCTCTGGATAAGAGGGTCTGCTAAATGCCCTAAATGTAAATATTTGTTTACATCTTCCTGCAATATCATTTTTCACCAGTAGAAGGTGCCAGTCACTAAATCTTTGTGCCATGGAACAGTCTAGAATACTGTCGTTTTTCATGACTCTCTTCATGCGCTGCGTGTACCATAATGCGTACAGACAAACTCAGTCAGACATCCTCCAGAACAACTTATCATCAGAAATGGAAATATGTATAGCACATTTTACTCTCCGATATAGTCTGTAAGCATTAATTCGACCAAGCTGGAAATAATAGCCTCTGCCATTGTCACAGACAGGCGGATATAATTTGTCCTGACACAGCTAGGCTCAGCGTGAGTTAACAAGAATTCTTGTGTTGTGTCTTTTGAGGTCTCTTGTGCTGCTCGTAGCCAAAGCCTGGGTTCTGCTTAGAGGGTGACGTGATCTCTGGCCTGCGCTGTTTTGTTGTGCGCCATGTGTGGGTGTGTCCCAATCTGCAGTCCCAGATGCAGGGCAGGGTGAGGAGAGGTGATGTCATAATCTGAAGGTGGGCTGGCGCGACACACAGGGCTGAGGGCTTGATGACATCACAGTTTTCCACTGACACCCAAATGTGACCCAGACATTCAGGAACGAGAGAATGCGAGAGACTCACCCAGTTGTCCATCATACGGGACTGCCTTATGCTGGGGTTCATTTGATCTTAATGCGTTCATGTGGGAAAAGGGAATCTATGGGAAAATGTGTTCTTATGTGTGCATATGTGTTGTAAGTGAATCATCTAATATTCCATAAATATGCATTATTGTTGATGTCCTGGTAATTTTTTTAAAGTTTAACTAGCTTACTATGTATTTAAATATATTATCTTTTCATTTTATAACTAGTTGAATATTACATTGATTAAATCTTATTCTAATCTCTGCACCTGCACTCAACCTGCCGACTATACCGCAAAAACAGCCATTTCTTGTTTTGGTTGTAGCCTGGTTACCTTAATATTTTTTTAGTTTGTTGAACCTCTAATAGTAAGTTAATACAATGTAAAACAAGGACAAAAAAGGAAAACTATGATAAACAGCATAAAGGTTTTTTCACAGGTTTGTACCTTTATAATGTGCATTGGTTTAATTTCTATTTAATTACCAGTGCTGAGCCCAGCTGTTTACACATAACCTCACAACCCAGATAATGCGCTGACTGTGTGAACACCCTGTAGCCACACTTGAAAGATCGCTGGAGAGTGTGTGAGTTGGCTGGACACGGAGCCAGAACGTTTCGGTTACTGCTGCAGAAAAAAAAGGGCTGTTTTTTCATTATTTTACAACATCCTCTTCTTTATTCCGGCTCACGAAGTCGGAAAGTGAGGAAGCAGAAATGTATTTGCTTATTAAATATTTAAACACACAGAGAGGGCAGGATGGGAGTCCCCCGCCCACTCCTTTATTCTGTCCTCATCTCAGCTCTTTCTCCCTCTATTCTCTCCACTGTTCTTCTGTCCTTTTCTCCTGTCTCTCACCATGTTCCATCTGCTCTCTGTATCCCCCACTCAGTTCTTATCGGCACGTCTGCGTTCGTTTATTGTGGGCGAGTCCTCCATTATGTGCTGTGGAGTATGTGACTGTGTGTGTGTGCGTGTGTGCGCAAGCACACATGATGAGAGCAGAGGTCTCAGGAGACCCTTGTTAGACAGCATTCTACACACCCATTCCGGAGACATGAGAGCAAAGACTGTTTAACTGTAGACAGCGCATGCATGCATTTCACCAGTGTCATGATGCCTAATGGAATACTGCCACAGAACCTCCACAGAAATGGTTTATTTCCCAGTGACAGGACAAGGTTGAAACTTCTTGGACTTCCTTGTTCTTTTGTATTAAACATTCAGCTGATAAGTATCTGCTCAAGATTTCAATGCACAGCCAACCAAGCACAACACTTTGTACGAGCTGTTCTAGGATCAGTGGTACGTCCTCACTGATTGCTGGCCTGTGTGGTTGTTGGTACAGCCTCGCTGATTGCGGGTCTGTGTGGTCGGTGGATAGTCTCCCAGCTGGAGGAAATTCCATTCTATCACTGCACTTCTGTGTTATCAGACTTCCTCAATAACAAGACCAGGGCAAGACTCCTTTCCTTCAGAACACAATGAGCCCTCCACACACACACACACACACACACACACACGCTCGCGCGCGCACATATATAGCACAACACTGTTTTGTGCATCTGGTGGGGGGGAGGGGGGAGATTGAAGAAAGATTGAGATACTACTAGGAAAAGAGGAAGAGTCATTTACAGGTTGAAAGAGTAGTGCTTGAAAAGTTCTTGGTGGTTTTTGTTTAAAGCACAGGTTATCCGCTCTTTGAAAACACGCAGAGAGCAAGAGCTGTGTGCTTCTCTGCATTCCTCAAACAGACACAAATGACAACAAACCCTCTGTCCCTCTGTAAAACGTAAGCGCCTTCTCATGTTTTCTTGTCTCAGGGCTGGGTTTCCTATTTTGAGTCAGCCCAGCCCAGTAAGTGATTTGTATGAGTTTTGTAATACCGCTCCGGGTGGAAACCTACTGCTGGGCTTTGGCCTGCGGTCCTGGAGATTATTTCAGATGACCTGTACACCCTGGCTGCCCTTGCTCGGGCCTTCTAGTCCCACAGCACATTTTTCCCCCATTACTTCTCATTTGTAGTGGATATGAGCTATTTGCTTCATCTTAGTCATAGTCCATTTTGATTTTCTCGGCCTCTCCCCGCTTAGTCACACTTACGGCGATCGGCACACAGTAACTCTGCTGATACCCGATTGGTGAACTTCGGATTTCGAGTACATACATTCATGAAATTAGTGGAAAAAAAAGGAAAAATGGCATGGACAATTAATTCTTTATTGACGGGTACTTCAGCAGATTCATTTGTCCTGTGCCAAACGCGCAGTTCCTGGTATGAGTGGGCTTCTCTTCTTCCCCTCTCTAGTGCCATCCTCTGGGTGGAAGACAGGTAGCATTGAGCAAGGCCTTGCTATAAGAGCAGCCAGCAAGAGCCTGCCTCTGGTCATCTGGGAGGGATCCTTTCATGCATAATCTTATTTTTCGAACTCCCGAGATGCGTTTGCTGACTTAGCTGATGTTGTTAGCTTTGGCTTGTGTACCAGCATTGTTGAATATCAAGAATTACAGCCCCTGCTCAGATCAGGATAGTAATTAAATAAATTTCCTGCCATTGTTAGTTACTCCTGAACAGAACACTGAGTATGCTCATTTTCTGTCTTTATTTGCATCTTATCTGTATGAAATTTACTGTGCAATATGCAATTTGCTTCAAGTAATTGTTCTCTCTCTCTCTCTCTCTCTCTCTTTCTCTCTCTCTCTCTCTTCCCCTCCCCCCCTCTCTGGCTATAGGAAGCACTGGCTGAGATATGTAGGCAGTCCCAGCTCCCGAATTGACAGGGCTGAGTTCACTAACCAGAGAGACATTTCCAAACTGGAAATCCGTGGATTCGGTACTCGTTACTGAGCTCCACCTCTTCAGTAGTTTGTTACTGTTCAGCCAATTGCTATGAAGTAATCATTCATGCCCTCCTGACTCGCCCTTGTTACCAATCCTTTTTGCACCTTTTGAATGTTGCAAGATTGTACAATGCAGTAACTCAAATGTAAGCACAAGCCTTAATTATGTATATTTATATTTATATATATATATATATATATATATATGTATATGTATGTATGTGTGTGTGTGTGTGTGTGTGTTTGCATAAGTCCATAGTCCAATAATTACAGCATAGGTAAATAACAAAAAATAAGTTTATTGGGGTTTTTTTTCCTCAATGGGTAGATTCTGTGACTCTAAATGTAGGTTTTCTTCTCTAAACTAAACCAGTGAGAAACACCCTCCCAGTATTTTGTTTGTATTTTAACAAGCACTCAGTTGCCACCCTGGAATAAAGCACTATATAGAATCTCACATTTTGTATCCTGTTCTCATTTCCACATGATGGCTTTGGCAGCATAATTGATAACTCTACCACAAACATAATTTTTCAAGAGGTCACGAGACCTAATTCTAATGCTTTACCATGCATAAGACTGCATAACCGACTGCCCACAGTACTACACAGCTGTAGGAATATTAGCCACGCCCTTTCCTTTCTACATTTTAGATTATAGTGTGCAGAGGATTGTCTTTTACATGAAGCATGTAACTAATATTGATCCTTACAGTCCATACTAGTATACTAGCACACCACTAGTATCCTAGAGAGAGAGAGATTACATTTCCTTTTACAACCTATATTATCTAATACTTTAGATATATCCTTGCTAGTGTACTAGCCTGTTTCTGATGCTCTGTTTAAGGAAAATTCACCAATCACAATTTTCCCTTATACTGTTGCCATGGTGAATTTTCCCCACTTCTATAAAACTCCCTTAAGGTGGTTGGCTTGAAGCAATCACAGTTGTGCTCTATTATTAACAACGTAATGAAAAGTGTTGTCCTCTATATTGAAGATTCTATCAGCTCCCTCATTCACACAAGATTTCCTAATATATCTTTTGGGAAGCACCCACAGGGCCATTCTCATACCACATGCGCTGTAACCGTGGCTACAGGCATAGATGATCTCTTGAGGGCCTCCTTTTGCTCCCAGCATGCTTGCTGACACTAATCTGCATACTCACTGCAATCCCCTTCGCTGACAGTGGCAAGATTAGATTAGTGTCTTATGCTGGGGCTAGAGAATCGATCTGGGTAAAAGTTGCACAGCCGCATGTGATAGAAACTCACAGAGGACACACTGAAATGTGCTTTTTGTGTTGGGTCTCTCTATCTGTTGTGCAAATACACTATGTCATCACTGAGTCTATTAGCTGCACAGTGCACTTGACGTTCTTGTGTTGTTCCCTTTCTGTGACTGTTTTTTTTTGGGGGGGAGTAGTTCAGGAGGTAATAACAGGCCTGTGTTCATAACATTAGTTTAATTTATAATGAGGCAACTGACTTGACAAGTTTAGAGAAATTTAAGGATTGGTTAGGAGTGTGACTAACGTTTCCATCATTCAGTTAGTGCTGTAGTATGCCTACTGATCTGTTATAGTAAAAGCAGAGTCAGCTCATCATCCTGTGATGGAACCAGAAGGGCCAGATGATGCTTGCGTGACCCATGGCTGTTTTCTTCAGCAAGTTTTAAATTGCCCCAACTAATCCCAACACAGCCAACAAATTTTCCCTTACTTAATTTCTCCCCTTGTCTTGTAATACTTATTTGTCTGATAAAATAAAAAATGTGCTTGGCTAAATGGGGGGTGTCTTCTCATTGTAAAACGATACCTTCCCTGTACCGGCTCCACTGACATCTGGCTAATGAGCTCTAATCACATTACATGTCAAGCAGGAGGAACCGAGCGCACAACAGAACAGGCAGGAAGCTGTGGGTGAACACAGGAAATTGGTTTGTTTTAAAATTCCCAATAACTTTTCCCAGCAAGCCTGATATTCCCTGCCAGTATGGCTACCTGGTGATAACTGATGATACAAAAGGGTTTCCTAATTATTTCCTTCTTTTACAGTATGGCTGAGAAGTAGTTTGACCACTGACTGGCACCCATTAGGTTTAAACAACAATACTAACTGGCGTGCTAATACAGTGTTAAGCCTTTACTAGGCTGTTTTATAAGACAACTTACATAGTATGACCTAGGACAGACTGAAATATCCCCATACAATGTCACCATTATCCCTTGACATACAAATAAAACAAGTATTAAGGTAATGACACAATTTCCTTATTTAATTATCTTTAATCTGATGTAGGTTATTAATCTTATTTGTTTGTCTTTTTAGATAAGCTTGTATCATTTGTTCATGAAACACAGGTCAGGTTCAATGATGTTTTACTATAATTTAATGGTGGCTATTCTATGATGGCTCAGGTTGGACCATAGACAGTCTATGGGTTGGACTGACTGTAGTTTCTTTTAATCAGTGGGCTACAGAGAGTGTGATTTAATGCCGCTAAGTGTCAAATTTCTGCGTCTCTTGTTGCATAGCAACCTCCAAATAATGGTTGTGACCCCAGAATGAAAAGAACGAGCTATATCGTCTGAAGACAGCATGTATCAGCGTGCGGAGATATGTCTACCTCGAAAGAAGAGGGTACAAGAATCCTTCCGGTATGTGACATTAACCTGTAATGCTGGAGTTTTCCTTAATGTAGTCTTTGGTCGTTGGAAGTGCAGCAGTTAACATTAGCTAACGTTAGCTATTTCGCGTCTGCTTTCTATGACGCAGTTCAAACACCTACAGGATCTTTGATGAAAAGGTGCCGGATCGATTAAGTCCGGACGAATTCTACAAGGACCATAAATATGAAACCAGAGATCGAAGAGAAACGGAGCTGCTGAAATCGCATAACATCCCGCAGCCGTACAACGCGAGGTTCATTCGAACCAATGCCAGATTCTTTAATGAGCCTATTGCTTATATGGAAACCGACGGCACAATGGCTGAACAGGTTGCTATTCGTTTCAGTGATTTCCTGAACATGAGAAACTATGCCACGGTGTTTATCATTAGCCTCTGTTTACACATTGATGCTGTTTTGTTTTCTTTGTTATATCTTAATACTTCCCATTAGTTTAAATGGTGGTCAGATGTCCTGGACAAGGAAACAGTACACAGAAAAGCAGCATACAGTAAGGACAGCACTCAGAGGACTGATTACCAGCCCATCACACACACTGCAGTAACCAGAGTCCGAGAGGGAAGAGACAGGTCTCCAGCTACAGGAATCGGTGAGCTGTCTCTTATTTTGTGCGTGTGCATGTTATGTTAATGCATGCATGAATGTATGCTGTTTGTCATTATAAAATCCATTGTTTCTCGATGTTTGCAGTTCCGACTCTGAGCCCCCTTGGACAGCCTAAAGAATTAGTGGAGTACATGTCCTTCCTTCACCAGTATGATTCCAGGAGAACACATGGCCAGCCCTACCAAGGAAGAGTAAGAGCACATATGTATGACACAGTTCCACTCTTTAATGTGCACCTTAATTTGTATGCACACAGCCGGGAGACATTCTAACACACTTTGTATTCCAAGTGTTTGAAGGCAGCAATAGCGGTTTCATCAGAATAAGGGATGTATAAATGAAGGGTTTCAAAAACATATACGCACTACTTCACTCATACAAAAGGATGGGAGTAATTCAGTAGTGTACTTAACTGTCTTTTAAAAGTACATCTACTTTACTTGATTATTTATGGCTTTAAAGACCTTTCACTCTAGTTCTTCTAAAATCATGGTACATACTTTTGATTCAACCACATTTGCCTTGTTATTTGTTACATCTTTAGTTGCTGAACCTTTATCCAAGTGATAATAAAGGCAAGATATTTCAACTTTTCGTTATACTCACAATAAAATATCCTTTGGTATAAGAAAGTCAAAAAAAATATCAGTGCAAGACATTAAGGATACTTTCTCAGATGAAGACCTCAACATTGATCTTCTACAGGCTTATAGTTGCATTCTTATCAGAGTCAAAAGAATTCACGTCTTAAAATATCCACTAAGCCAAAAAGTTCACACTGAAAAGGAAAACCAGACGTTCCTGGATTAAAGCTACTATTACTGTGTTTTGGTAATATTCTAAAATCAGTGCAGTTGTCATGAACCCACATATATAATTTGTCATGACATATACCAACACATTCACACACACACACACACACACACACACACAAACACACACACACACACACACACACACACACACACACACACAGACACACACACACAAACACACACACACACACACACACACACACACACACACACAAGCTTCTTAACTGAGGATAGGTGACTTTTCTTGACCTGGAAAGACTCTTGGCAGCCTGTGAACTATGAGTTGAACTGTTTACTACAGCTGTGTCTCTCTGCTACAAACCCCACCCTTTTGGTACTGTATGTCCCCAGCCCACTTTCAATCTGTTTTATGTTTGCACCCCTCCTCTCTCTGTGTCTCTCTCTCTCTCAATAGCGTCATGGAGCCTTTGTGTGGAGTGAGAGGGGGGTGAGTGGGCCCATCGCATTCCAGAGCACGGCGGGGCCTCGTTCGCCCTTTGAGGGAAGAGTGAACAGACTGACCTCTTCCCAGGAGGCTCCTCCAGGCCCTCAGCAGATGTGCATGTCCACAGGGGCCCTCTCATGCCGGCCAGGCCCTGCTCCTGGGAGCACCCAGAATGCGAAGGTGGAGTGGGTGGAAGAGATCGCTCCTCCACTGAATGCAGTCCCACAAGGACCATAGCCTCATACCACATATGTCCCCACTTTTGGTTTAGCTACCACAAAATGAATTGATGTAGTCACTGGACCTTGTGACATGCGCTGGAACTTGTGACAAATTACAGTGTTTCACAATTACATGTCAGTTTGTCTTTTTGCACATGGATGTTATAGCAGTATTTAAGCTTGTAGTCCTGTATTTAGACTCCAGTATTCCTCAGTCTACATCAGTAGTAAGTAATAGATTGTATAGCTGGTAGAGCAGGTTGTGTGATGTGATGGCAAACGTGTATGTCTGTGAATAAGGGTGCCTGCCAAATGCTATAAATATAAATTACTGAACATGAATCTTTTTAAAATAATACATTTTAATGATCAAAATGCCTTTGATCCACGTTTTCTATTTTGTTTAACAACCTACGACCTGAATTTTTTTTCCTTCAAATATTTGCAACAATTACCTAATTATTTGTCCTAGACCACAAAACAAAAACATTTCATTTGAGGACGATGACAGTGGAAGCCAGTGTGGTGTGACGTCCGACTGGCTTATAGACAGTTACTTTACCGCACCAAGTAAGAAGTCTGCTCTGTGAAGTAGTGCCTGGTGAAATATGAATACGTTATAGATGCACTGCGCAGGAATACGCTGAAAGCCAGCCAACGGATCGGGAACTTGAAATGCTTAATTGAGAGGTTAGGGGTGTACCCACGTTAGCAAATATTTATGTGATTCACACAACACTGACTCTAACCGTTATGTTAAACATTTCGTTCATTTGGCTTACTGCGGAATATCCTGCAAGAGGTTTCCTAATAAGATGAGTGTCGCCAATGCAAATCGGAAAAAGCCAAGTCAAGAAGCTCCGCACCTCTGTCCCAGGCTGCTAATTTTTCCTCTGGACTGGACCTACGTGAGAGAGAGACTCCTTTAGCACGTCCATCCCCGCCCTCTTAGCTCAGTGCAGCAGTTGCCAGTGCTGAGAGAGGGAGGAGGCAGTGCGGATTCCGCTGGTCACTCCCCGTGCTTCTTGGCCAGCCTCTCGTTTGCTCGTTGCGGACTCGTAAGGCGGTGAACTTCATTACTTATTCTTTTCTAGGTAAGTGTAAATACACACTAATATTATATATTAGACTAATTAAACGAACGTAGATGGATGGAGAAAAAATGTAAATATAGTCTGCACGTTTAGTCTTGCTTTTTTCATTGAAAAAAAATGGCTTATTTTAATGAAGGCAAGGGGCAAGAGACGTTGATGGAGATGATGGAGACGCTGCAACGGACAAATTAGACAATTTATCTTCTAGTTTGCGTCAATGAAATCAGTCAATACAACGACCCCGACTGGAGTTGTAGAGTACCCAAATCGCTAATTGCGTGATTATCGTATGACAATTTTGCTGACGCACAGATGGTTTGGTCAATTTCGCAGGGTTCCTGCATATTATTTCCTTTTCTGGGTCTGCTATTTAGATCAAGGACAGAATGGTAATCCATCCTAAAGGCGATTGAATAACGGTACGATGCAAACAGGCGTGGTCGGGTGCTGTGCTGTGCTGGAGTTTGTTATTGAGAAGAGCTGTATTTGGCCACAGTAAATGCCATCGAAGGTTGTAGCCCTTCTGATTTGGTGGTTGCAATATTTTTGACAACATGCGTATTGATAAAATATTCAGCTTTTACTTCTACTTATCTCACGGGCATGGATACTATCAGGCAAAAGCGTTATCCTGATATGTTGATATGCTGACTACTATTTGACATCAAAAACGATTCCTTGTTTACCAGTTTCCATTTATCATGCCCATGCCTCTGCTCACAAATAGCTGCCACACAAGTGCATATCGCACCAATGGTCCTGAAAGCTGTTTGTGATTGCTAAATCCGTTGTTTCGCAGAACTGACTTCGCGTAAATACAGAACCTAACCACGGCAATGATTGTGATGTCGGAGGGGTGGTTTTTTTTTTTATTATCACCCACTCTCTACTGCAGCCGTGTCGGGGAGTTTTCGCACTCAGACCTTCCGTGCTGATGCGCCACTGGTGCGGCCTCTTACGCGGCTAGCCGGTGGTATCTCTGACAGTAACGACGTTGTTTTTTACGCGCGACATGGTTCACGTACAAATCCCGTCTGCGCTTACCGGAGCGAAACACTCGGTGATGACGTCATACTGCCACGCACGTCCCTCGCGAGGCCCGTTCAGCTTGCTAAGCAACGGTGTGGACTAATCCCCCAAGTGATCATTTATCTCCGAGCAACAGGGAACTGACAACACGAGAACTGTACTGCGACGGCAGGTTATTTCGGTCCGTGTTTAACCGGGAAGGGATGGTTTAGAAGGTGCCTCGGAATCAGAAACACCCGCGAAGGACTGAAATTTAAAGCATATCCAGACGGTTTATTGCAACAACAATGCGAACTGTGTTTTCACATCTGAACCGCACCTTACAGTAAAAGGTTAGCTCTCCTGCATAAGGACTTAGAATAGGCTGTTTAAGGAACCCCGTTCCTGAAGACTAATAATGCATAATACTATGTAAAATAGTCACGCACCTCAACTATATCAATCAACTTGTGTCGTCCATTATTGCATAAAGATCCGTCTCTGACAGTCCACCTTCTAAATATTTGCAACCTCAAATAACCTTAGATGTGTTTGATTTTGGTAAATTTCCTAAGCAAATTTAATCTGTGTTGACTGGATGTAAAAACGTTATGTTGTGTGTTGATTGTAAAGCGTCCTTGGGTACGGAGAAAGGTGCTATATACGTGTAACTTCGAGTCATCATATCATATTATATCACATTATCAATCCATGGAGTCATAAGATATCATTTTTAGTTTATTGTATGTGTCTCGAGCTGATGATGCACTGGAAATTAATAATAATAGTAGTAATAATTACTACTACTACTACTACTTAATAATTAATAATAATAATAATAATAATAATAATAATAATAATAATAATAATAATACTTTTTTGCTAGCTTGCTGAACTTTTTCCCATTGTGGTTATACCATGTTAACTCTTCAGTGTGGTTTTTGTCTTCCCCACCATCGTGCAGCCTCTCTGTCTTCAAGGGTGGGGTCACCTTGTAGGGGCGAAACACAGGGCAAGGTCACTTTGTAGTGGTGGAACAGTGCGTGTTTGTGTATGTAATGCCTGTTCATTTCTCCAGGGTGTGGAGGTCCACTCACGAGAGGGCATAGCTGGGCATTTGGGGTGCATTTATCTGTTTATTAACAATAACGCATGCACTTCAGAAAGCATGTGCTTTGTGTTCATGTGTTTGAGCACACAAAATGCCAATCACAGCAGAGATGAGTCAGCCCGTATGTGTGCTACCGAGCACTGCTTGGTTAGCTGCGCTTTTTGCCAGCTCATACCTCCTCCCTCTTCAATCTCTAAGAGGCACAGGTTGGGAGGTATTGGTTGTTCAATGCTGCTACTTTTTTTTAAGAGCAACTTTCTCATACCCACTCTTAGAGACCTGTGGTTTTGTTTTGTTATTACTAGCTACCTGCTGGGGAGGATGCAACTTAATTAATTTCACAGCACAGACAGTGTTACAGTCAGCCAGGTGGCAGGCAGGGTGGCCCTGGGGCAGTGGGGCTGTTTACCGTCCAAGATGGCTGACCCTTATTTAGAGGCGGGAGGGGAGGCGCCAAGGAGGGTGTGGAGTGATCAGGGACCAGCTGCCTCAAGAGGGTAACGACAGGTGAGGGACACATGCTCCCCACGGGTGACTCCCCCTGGAAGTCGGTTGGGGGAGGGCATGCTCGGGCTGAATTTAAGTCGTGATCTATAGTGCAACTCCCTCAGCCACGCCGGGCAGGCATGCTGGTCCTCTTCACCATGTTTCTCCAGCTGCCTCCCATGGGACTGCCGGGAATTTTAGGCCTTTATTTTGGGGCTTGGAGTCTCAGAACCTTGCAGCACTCCAGAGCACCGTGTGGGTGCAGGGAGTAAGCACCATTTGTGCGTTCCTGTTGTTCAGGTACTAATTGGCTGAGTCTGTGATCTAGGAAATAAAACGATGTTTTTCACTGAGGGCCTGGGCCCACGTTTGTGGACAGAGGGAGCAGCAAACATGATCTCCCAGTTCACATCGTGATCTTTGCTTCTGATGTTAAAGTTATGTATTTGTCATCAGTCCTATGTTGTAAATATTGCGCACTGATGAGGACTGGCTGCATAGTCAAACATTTTATTGTATTTTACTTCTATACTGTTCACTTATCTCCACAATTTTAATAGAACTATATAATGAATACTCTCAGAGACCTAATAGCTACTTTATGGCTCAGTGTAAGGAGAATAAAATTATTGGCAGCATTGTTTTGTAGCTTTAAAAAGAAACAGGATTTACAAATCTATGGTACCAGATTGAGACAAGAGCAGAAGAGATATTTCTGTGCTGATTGTGTTTGTCCGAGCAGCTCCATAGCTGATGTGCTCAGGGCTGTCTGAGCCCAAAGTGGATTAGAGGAAATGAGAGAGACCCCAAGGGACTGGGTGAGGTCCGCCGGCATGAACCAATCTCCTCTCCTCTCCTCCCCTCTGATCTCCTCCTCTCTCCTCCTTTTAGTTGGTGGAGTGCATGACTTAGATTAGGATTAGAACCCTGTCCTTTTTAGAGGAGCTACATGAGTTATTTCTGGTCACCCAGTACCTCTTCATCTATTTACAGTCTTAAGATGTTAACTGCCATCATTCTAATGGTTTTAAGGCTTTTTACACATGAAGATTTTGTGCTCTGCACCATCACTGAAATGATCCATGACATTTGGCAGCATCTCTTCTGTACCCTCGCCAGTTCCATAGAACTGCTTAAACAGTTTAAACATGGCCTGTTCTCCACACGCCCATCCATCCACCCATTCTACCAGCTGGATGGAGGGATGGAGGCTGAGCCTGGCGATTGAGTGTGCACCGAAGGGTTGTGGTACTGGCCTTGACCCCTGACCACATAACTGGGCTCCTCGACCCAGGGTTCACACGGCTGGGGGCCCTCTGAGAGAGCCAACAGGATGTGGTTCATTCAGATGCTGAGAATGGGCTGCACCACAGTCCTTACAGCTGGGAGGCGTCATCTGGGTCAACAGAGCAGGTAGCAGCCAGCCATGGAGGGGCCGGTATGAGCAGAGCTGGGTGTGGATTGATAACGGATCAACAGAGATTGGAGGTTGTTCTTAACTTTCACTAGCACTATTTGACCATATCCTAAACCATGCACCAAGGTACAGCGCTTAGTAGCAATACTTTGCTAATGGGAACTTGAAAATCTTGGTGCTACTTGTGGTTAATGTGTCTGTTCCTGAAATACTTAATGTTGGGGATAACAGAAGCAGGAAAGCAATATAATGGGTTGCTCACAGTACTAGTGCAGTGTTGTGATCTTATAACCTGTGATTAATAGAAGCTTTAAACTTTCTATGAGTTCAAAGGAAAGGAGTGGCTATCCCTCTGTTGTGATTTAGGCTCATTGTTTTGGGAAACTTCAATTCTATAATGTTGCTTAAACACACACTTCCTGTATCTCTGTACCTCAGCACATAGACCTCCATGCATTTGGGATTTTCTGTGGCCCAGGTGGGTTTCCACACTTCAGAGGAGAGCTGTTAGATAAACATAGGGTGATATGTTCATACCACAGTTTATTATATAACTCACTTGGACTGGGTGATATTGCCAAAAAAAAAAAACTTTTTTTTTTCAACTGTTGGACATTTCTTGATTTCTTAAAAAATAATCTATATAAGTGGTGAAAAGAATTGTCTCTTAAATATCCTTAACAGACTCAAAATTATACAGCAAAAATGTTTTAAAAGCATTAAAACAATGCGAGAAATTATTTTAAAAACATATTTTGAGCTATAGTCATTCAAAAATAGCTTTCTTTGGTCATTTTTCATGATGTGAAATGCCAGGTTTAAGGTTAATGTTAATGAGAATGGATTTGCCTTAGATAAACATCCATCATGCCACATTTGTTCTGCCTCATCTTAGTCCATGTTACAATATCACTAAAGTGATATTTCTAGTTTCTTTTCTGTGATTTTCTCTGCAAACTGCTGCCTGTTTTCTTCATTAAATAATATTTACTTATTTATTTTAATCATCACATTTGTGTTAAAACATTAATTGGAATTAACAGAAATGTATGCTTAAATTGATAATCAAGATTATATTACCACTATTATATTGTATATAGATAATTGGATCATGTCACATTTTATTACATTTCAATAAAACAAGAACCAGATTTCTCCCAAAACAAAGACTGTTATATACAATGAATATCTTTAATGCCCATGAAATAAAAATATTCACACAAAAATATTCACAGATATACATCATATTTATATATAATATATATATTATATTATATATAATGTAGCTAGATGACAAATGTAATTCTTCTCATGTCCCAGTTTGTGCTTGTGATGGATGGAGAGAGGGACCATATAACCCAGCCTCCTTCCTCAACATGAAAAAGACATTCTAGGCACAGTATCGATTTGTGATCGATACCTGTTTTTCATGCATTCTCTGTCTCTTTCTCTCTCTCTGTCTCTTTGTCTGTCTCTCTCTCTCTCTCTCTGTCTCTCTTTCTCTGTCTCTGTCTCTCTCTCTCTCTCTGTCTCTTTGTCTCTGTCTCTCTCTCTCTCTGTCTCTCTTTCTTTCTTTCTTTCTCTCGTTGTCTTGAACTGGATGAACTCCAGCTGCTTGTTATCTCAGATGATAGTGATCTCATCTTCAAAGTCTTAGGAGGACATTAATTTGAAAAGTCTGTTGGCGTGATGTATAAGCAAACAGATTTCTTGGCCTGTTTTCCTAACCATTACGTAATTGGACTATTTGAATCAGAGCAGGGTGGTGGTCTTATTCAAGTCTGTAAAGATAGTCGTTATATATTACAAATAATTTTACACTTTCTAGATGTTATGCATGCTGTAGGTCATCTGTTATGTCTCTCATAACAACATAGATTCAAGTAGTTAAGAATGTTCTGATAGTTAAGAATGTTCTGTGTATATAAACATAATATACACATATTGTACATACATTGTTAATATATTTTTGTACATATATAGAATATATATTTCTCTATGCACCCCTGTTTTCTTTTTCCTCAGTTTGGACAGAGCACTCTCAACCATTTCACTGCGAGTTATACTGTGTATGACTATGTATGTGACAAATAAACCAAACTTGAACTTGATATCCTCCAATTGCCTTTATTTTGAGACTTTAATTAATTGAGTTAGCAGCCCTTGAGTCTTTCAAGTTCAGGTCTGCAAATCTGTAATCCAGATTTAATCTCTCTCTCTCTCGCTCTCTCTCTCTCTCTCTCTCTCTCTCTCTCTCTCTCTCTCTTTCTCATTGTACCAACCTAGTCCTCTAGTGCTGGTCCTCTTTGTACAGTTGCACCATATTCACTGAAGTATTGAAGCAGAGTGAGTCTGTGCCTTTCAGTTAGGATAACAAATGCTACCTTTGTGTCTTGCAACAGCCCAGATGTATGGCGCACTCACCTGGTACAATAAACATGTTAGAGTTGCTGCGAAACAAAGCTGTTTCCCACATTTAATCTCCCTGACATGGCATAGAAGTCTTTGAAAAGGCTTTGGACAGGATGATGTCATGCCAGAGAGACCCACACTTCCCGGGTCATTGCCTTCACTCCACTTTTCTCCTCATTTTCCCATGGTGCTCCTGTACGCGTGAGGAAGGAAGTGCTGATCCATGGTTCGACTGGTGGTGCAGCCTCTCTCTGTGAAATATCTAATATGAGCCCTGAAATGTCACAATGTTCTGTGGCTGAAACCCATGTAGATGCTTGACCAAAACTACTTGGACAGCCGTTCTCTTTTTCAGAAACCCCTGTGGAAAGCGGTGTTTCAGCGCTGGTTTACTGCCAAACTGGTTTCCCATTGCAGTTTATTTGGAACTTGGTGTGAAGAGTTCTCAGTGCTCTGGCATATGTCCCCCTGTCGTCTGTGACAGTGTTAGTATCTTCTGAAAATGGTTTAGGACCATGTGATCATATAAGGTGCCAGAGTGGCCACTGATTATGCACATCAGATGGGGAAGAGAGAGCATAGCCAAGGGCTCCGAGTCAGTGTTGTTTTGACATCTCTTTAGGCCTCCAAGCGTGACATGTAAATGTGCCTCATCTCGCTGCATAGTCATACGCAGATGGTGGTTTGGGGTAGTGAGCTGCTCTCCACTCAGCTGTGTCAGCTCCTCCCTCTGTCTCTCGTTCGTTTTCTTCTGTCTCCGTTTCAGTTCACTCTCTATCCATATTCACTCCAAAAGTCAATCAGTGGTTTACTTCACTCACAAAGTGAAAATATGGTGACAATGAATTAATGTTTTTGTCAAGTAAATGATTAATTGTAGTCCATTTATGTGGCATTAACGAAGTCTATATATGCTGATTGTATTCAAATGACAAAAACTTTTATTTGTTTTCTATCTATCTATCTATCTATCTATCTATCTATCTATCTATCTATCTATCTATCTATCTATCTATCTATCTATCTATCTAGAGGTGTATGCGTTTGTTCTTTTCACCCCTTGAGTCAGTGTTTGTGGGGTGTTCGTGCGTGCGTGCATGTGTGTGTTCTCTCCAACCCTCATCTCAGGAATTGTTGTGTGTGTCTTCTCTTTACTCCTTGTCTTGGGATTTGTGGTTTGTGTGTGTGTGTGTGTGTGTGTGTGTGCAGGTGTGCGCGCATGTGTGTGTTTGTGTGTGTGTGTGTGTTCTCTTCACCCCTTGTCTCAGCAACAAGCAGCTGCAGGTGTTCATTCAGCACATGCTGTAGTCACACGGCTCCGTTTCCAGCCACAGTACGGTCCCCTAACCTCCGTCCCCAGGACCACAGCACTCGTCTCCTCTTCCCTCGCCAGAGACGGGGGCAATGCACAGGGCAGGGAGGGGGAACGTTTAGAATCGGAAAAATGTATGGGAAAGACGGAAGAGAAAAAGACGCAGAATGGAAAAGTGGATGAGAGAGCTTGTGTGTGTGTGTGTGAGAGAGAAAGTCAGAGAGAGAGAGAGTGGTTCATGGAGAAGAGGGAGGAGTGTGAGAGTTTGAGTAGGAGTATAATGATATCCAGACCTCGCCACAGAGACTTATGTGTTTTTCAGCATATGCTGGCCAGGTCCAGATGGGATATATTCAATTGCAGCTCCATCTCTCACTGCCAGAGACCAGGGTGTGGTGAGACAAGGGTGAAGCTCTCCGAGGCAGTAGTAGGTTAAGTTGCAAAAGTGTCTCCTATCATGAAAATGTCCAATAATATGCGCACTCCCTTATTAAAATGCTACAGTTTATGCTTTCTGTTTTTCTGTAGTGTGTGTGTGTGTGTGTGTGTGTGTGTGTGTGTGTGTGTGTGTGTGTGTGTGTGTGTGTGTGTGTGTGTGCACGCCTGTGTGTGTATGTGTGCGCATGCATGGGGAGAGGCCATAACAATGTGTGTAAAACCGCATTAGGTAAACATAAATCAGAAGGCACATTAGTATGGCCCTGGCAATGCAAATGGTTAGGACTAATCTGGTCCCTTGGAGATGATATCAAACTCAGGAACCTTAGCAATCCCATAATGTTTTTACCAAATTGCGCTTGAAAGGACTGGAATATTTTAGGAGTGTGTGAAGGTGAATAAAAGGGCCATGTCTGATCCTTTTAAGAGGATAATAGGGTATGTTTGAGATGCTTTATGGTCTTATTATAGCCTGCCATTTTTCCTCAGCTCTTGCTGGGTCATCTGAGTGGTCACCAATAAAACAGCACAAAGCTGACGTAGGCTGTCCCTAACCTTCAGACCCAAAATTCACCGCAAGGATTGGAGACGACGTTGCATTATGCTTGATTACGCAGTAGGTAACATTTGTGGCTTTCTTGTTTGTAAAAGTTATCGGTTGCGGCCGTGTCACTGGAATATGGCTATCAACAGCTTCTTTCAGTGCCAAGAGCGGAGACTTTCAGTACTGCTGAGTGCTTAGTTTCCCACATGAGGCTTGCTGGCTCCAGTCTCACTGTAAGTGGGTCTAATTTTCCTGCATTCCGCATTCTGGTCGTTTGAGTTTTAAAAAACGGGTTAGATTTGCTTTTTTTGCCTTATTTATCCAAGTACAGAAGTTCAAGTAATAAAAAATAAGCTTTTGTAGGTAGTGGTAATTTGCTCTAGAGAAGGAGATTCAGGATGACCCACACATGAGAGACTCTTAAAGGTGTTTTGCGTGATGGATGGATTTCAGATTCATTTCCCCTTTGGATGAAAACAGCGTCCAGTGAGGGGTGTGTGGAAAAGGGGAAAACGCCTAACATTTTCCAGAGCCTCAGGAAGTGAGGTCATAATGAAACTCATTCTCTGGAGAGAGTGACATTCATGGAACATGACGTCTCTGTCGCCCTCCAGACAGAAGGCAGAACGAATGATCGGGCCCTTTGTCCCTGTGTATCCATGGCAATGGCCTATAAAAGAAAGCTTAATCCAAATGATGCCGAATTGAAATCCATTGCATGGAGAGAAAAGAGTTAATAGCACAATTTTAAAGGAGAGAAATCCAGATGTCTTTAACTCCTTACACCCCCTGATCAGCTTGGCGGTCTGGAATTTCACTCCTGCCTCCCTCTTATCTACATGCCTTTCATATTAGTTTCAATGTAATTGGTGAATAATTCACCAGAATTACTCAATAATATGTCTTAGGATTGTTAACTAAATAATAAGCCTCATTCTAATAAGAATCATCTACATTTGTATTTTGTAGTTGTCTTTGCTTTCTTCATCATGGATCCTACACATCTGGTATCCATGGATCATGCTAGCTTCCTGGGGGTTTTTTGTTGTTGTTTTTTCTTGCCAAGGACTAAACAGTATTTAAAATAAAATATTTGGACTTGTGCCACTGTAAACACAGCACTGACTCGCTGTTAACAATTTATCAAAGACAGACAACAACAGCTGGTGTAACCAAACTAGCACAACTGCTACTAACATTTTAACAATGGAAATATTTCATATGATTCATTAATCCCACATGCTGCCCAAGGAGTAATATTTGGAGGTGGAAAAAATAACAGTGTTGGGACAACTCCAAAGCGAGATTGATAAACCCAGCAATAAGGGGAATATTATCTTAAGGCCATTTAGCTTTCATTTCCAGTGACAGAATGGTCATCCACTGCCTAAAATTGTGGCGTTGCTTCTTGCCGAGGGAACTGTCTTAATGTTCGGTTGGGGAACATTTGTCTTAGCACTTGCTGAGCCCTGAGACATATTCCTGTTGCACAGTATTCTCTTTGTTTCTATTTCATTTCCTAGTACAGTAAATGTTTACACAAGGATTATGGGAGATTTACTGTAGTGGCCGTGGAGCGTTGTCGTGTGTCAAACTTCCGCTCCATCAAAAAAGGCAAAGGAGATAGGGGAAAGAAAGCAAGACTCGCGCTCGGATTGGAGGAGGCAGCAGGGACCCTTTGACCCCGGCTTGGTGGCCCTTTGCACAGCCTCTCTAATCTGACTGAAAGGCAGGAAGGGAGAACATGCCTTCCCCCCAGACAGCTCCTTCTCAAGGGCCACTCTGGCCGATTGAACCCAGCGAGGCAGACTGTGGGAACCCGGTAGCCTCCATCCGGAGCTAGAGCAACAAGAGAGCCATGTGTCCCTGCATATCGGGGGCGTGTCCTCTTGTCCACTGGGCCCGTCAGACTTGCTGCTCTCAGGACCGGATACCGGGGACATGGTGGATGGAGTAGACCACAGCGCTCCAGGTCACTCGACAATCTACCAAAACCGGTACCAAACCATTAATCAGTCAGTACTCTCTTGCATGGCTGGCGTAGGCCGTGGCACCGTCCAACAGCTGTCAACCGTGAAGTCTTTTGATCTAAAATGCACACATCTCTCCCAAACTTAAGCATGATCCGTCTCATTAGGTTTAATATAATTTAGCGTGATCTGTGTATTTTGGCTCTTTGTTGGCCTCGCCCATTAAATGTCTGGCAGGGGCCTTGAGTGCTTCCCTGGCGCTCCCTGGCCTGCTTGCATCCTAATCCAATCAGACTGAAGCGGCTCTCCGCATTTTCCTGAAAGTGCACTCGCCTTGCGAAGAGGGCCACTCGAGTGCACAGCAAATGTGCGTCTGTGATTTAGCCAGCAGGTCGCGCCAATCAGACCTCCCTCTGCACCCCCCATTTCCTGCCATGTTCTCCATGTGTGAGATTCCGTAGGTTCGCGACTGGCATCAGGCAGCGGTGCCAGCTGGTGCCTTGTATCCACTACCAACACAATACTGGCTGCGTTTGTTACTTAGCAACCCCAGCAACTGCACCGGAAGCTTCTTCTCCGCATTTCAGACAGCAGACAAGTGTGCGCGCACGCGGTACGACACCACACTTTACATCCAGGGGTGGGCCAGCCACGTCCCCGGCACGTGTTGTGGAAAAGTCGATTTGGCCCAACATATTCGGCACCGCAGGATGGGTTAGTATCGGACACGCCTGGAATTCTGCTGCTACTTGTGTTTTTTGCAGGGCGCAGTTGCAACTGACGGGAATAGTATTTTAGGCTAAAGAATGCAAGGCTACATACCAGCGATAGCCGACATATATGAGTAAGGAAGCACAGACGATATCTCGTTGGCAAGCCGTTGCTCTATATAGAGTGTGGGCTGCTTTGGAACAGTTGGCTTCTATGATGGTGCATTCCATGATGAGGGGTTCTACATAGCATGTATGTGGGCGTGTGCAGACTAAGATTGGTAGTGTGTGGGTGTGTGTGGGTGTGTGGCTGGCTTGTAACGGGTTGGAGGGCTCCGGCTAGTTGAAGGATATGTCTCCAGCCTACTCCTCCACTCGGGCAGTGTAGCTTTAGTCTACCCCTCATGGATGATGGATGACTGTGACCAGAACACCAACCTCTTCCCACACACACACACACATATACGCACAATGCACTGGCAGAGTAAAGCCCAGTATGATCTCCTAATCACTGCACACAGCCTGGCAATATTTGCTTTAAAAGGATTTCCGTTCTCACACAATAAATGATGTATATCTTGGCAGCCTTGTGCATAGTTATCCATTATTCTACCTTGAGAAGTGTACTTAAAATGTGTTACTTCTGCATTAGGTATGCGTCGCCGTGACGCAGCATTGCCGTGTCCGTATACATCCCATAAGGCTGCCTCTCAGCTCATTCTCAAACACAGTGCACAGCACAATGCAAAGCTCAGTTTCATGGCCTGCCAGCAGCTGTCCTTCTGTTAAAAAAATAGGTTGCCATGGATGCTGAGTGCCCACAAATCTCTGCTGTTGTCACAGGCTCTTTTTTTACCATGCAGAGTGTCACTTAAGTGTGAAGACACCAGTGCTTGCACTATATTGTGTCATATTAGAAGACACATGAAACGCATCCCCAAAAGAACCTATTATTACACTTCAAAAACATGCTTGCTTTCTTTGGGGGTTTTTTGTATTCTGCATTTGTCTTTACCTTGGATAGGATGGCGTTTTAAGCAAGGTGAATTTTAAATTGTGTCAACTACACAGTCTTATAATGAGTATTATATAATATTATATAATAAGTATTAATATATATAACAACCCCCCTCCCCCCATGGCTGGATTTGCTCATAAATTAGCCATGTATGAGAAAGTGCAAGCAATAGTGATTTTTAGCAGTCATTTGCTAGGCTGCAGTGCTGTTCAGATTATACATGTATTATTTTTCTTTGTTTTTTCATTTTCCTGTTGCATGAGAATTACTGTAAGCTATTGTTTAGTTACTTCATACTGGCCTATTCATTGTTTTGTCTTTTTTTTAATTGCAGATATATAAAATCTTACTGTTAAGAAGACCTTCTGTTTGGTTCATTTGTGTGTGTGTGTGTGTGTGTGTGTGTGTGTGTGTGTGTGTGTGTGTATGTGTGTGTGTGTGTGTGTGTGTGTGTGTGTGTGTGTGGAAGAAGGCAGCAGGGTGTAACCAACAGCTGTTTTGCTGTTGTTAGCTGGACCCTGAGAGATGTGTTGCGCGATCATCGAGGCAGCTGTAATAGTTTGTCTTTTGAAAAGCGTGTTGATCCTCAGAGACCAAGATTACTTGGGAAAATCTTTTATTTTGACTCTTGTCCAGTAAATACTGAGAGTAATATTCATATGATATCCTAATTAGTTGTCTGTCATTAACTCCGCGTTATTCTGTGTTACTATATGAAGTAAAACCTCACATCAGCGCCCCCTCCTGGGTATCAGATGCATTATCCACAAATGCCTTAAAAAATAAAGTTGCGTTTAGCATTTTAAAAAAGCTTTTCATTTATCTGACCACACTAAGACTGAAACAATATAACGTCAGTATGTGCCTTACACTTGATCAATCATTACTGGTTCGGAACGTCAGTCTGAGCAGGGGGCCACGCTATCTGTCTCTGCTAAGGACAACTTTCCCTGAACTGAGGCTCAGGTTTCCTGTTTCATAATGGCCTCTCTGCTCCCAATGGCTTAGTGGTTGTTTTTCTTCATAGGGAGAAAAAACACAGAGAAAGTAGTGGAGGGCATTTGCCAAGGCCATAGTGTTATCCAACTTTCATTTCCTGGAGAGGGAGCAGACAGAAAGCGAGAGAGAGAGTACGACTTGCTCCAGTTCACTTATTCCCGTCAGCCCATGTACATCGAGAGCAGTGATGGTGTCTCTAATGTTGTCTGCTGCTCTGAAACATCCCCGGTGGATGGCTATCCCTTTTGTCCATATATCGATCAGTCATAACAGCAAGTTGAAGGCTAATGTTCATTCTACTTAGTCCTGATTACAGCAGCTTTTACAAAACAGCAAAGATAATGTGCCCACAGAAAAACAAATCGATCGCAATGCTTAACCTCAGGTCCAAATGGGCTGCGGAAAGCGCAGCCTTTGTATCTGTGCAATGTTTAGAATGATGCACATTGCGTCCCTTTCCAGAATTATAACAGTATAACAGGAGATTGGAGACTGACTTTAAGGCTTTTTTTTTTTTTTTTTTTTTTTTTTTTTTTTAAGGTGGAACCATTCTAACAGAATGAGCACATCAAACAGAGTAGAGTACCATACCTCCTTAAACTGGTCAGTGGGGAGCCATTCCCTGCATGCACAGGACAGGGGTCTATGATGCAGGAGTCTGACACCTGAATCAGCGTGTCACCTAGGCGGGACTGTGGATTAAAACCAGCTAATTTATAGGCAACAAAACACAAAAAGACCAAATAACAGATTTTGTTAAGGCGTAAGGTTGCTTTTCGGTCGCATAACGACCGATCACTACAGCGGTCTGGTAAAAGATCCTTGTGTCTTTTCTTGTTTACCAGCTAATGGAATCACTGCAGGAGAAATGGACAGAGGAAGCGCTCGTAATGGCCTTTGAGAGACGGAGAGTGAGACAACGAGACGGGGAGGGGGCGGTTAAATGATGCTGATGAGGCCAATTTGAGGGCAGAGATTCTGAAAGGTAGCGCCGCATTGATAAAGTGGTGATGAGTCATAGGGCCCGGGCTCTCTTTTTACACACCGATACTGTAGTCGTGTCTAAACTGTGGACTCTCACAGGCTGATGCCGATGCGCCTTAAGTTTCTCATTCTCATTCAGGAATACATAATCAGGGAACGTGTCTGACAGGCGTCTGCGTGACTTGCGGGTATCTGGGACAGAACATCGATAAGGGCATTTCTGTGGATGCTAGGCCAATGTTTCTGGGTTCTAGGCTCACTGACATGTGACACTGGTTTCCAACACCAAACACCACATTGTTTTAGACCCTCTCCTTATGCCGGCCCTTCGCACCACTGGACCTCTGAGTCAGAATTCTCTAAATGGAGTGTGCTTTTTTGGCATATGAGAGCAAACCCTGCGTCTTGGAGGTAGGCTCAGAAAGGGGGGGTCCCACAGGAACGAGCCACATTCTTTATTTGGCTCAACTCAAGCCTTATGGTAGCAATTACAGAAATGAACACTATTTTAAATGGGTTTGAACCAAAACATGCCACAAGACAGGCATGGAGAGAAGCTCCGTATTCATACTGGTTTGGCAGATGTTTGTTTTGAGTGTGTGTGTGAATGTGTGTGGCACTTGCCTGGTTCATAGACTCTCTCTAGGCATTTAGGCATAGTGCTGACAACAAGACTTTATACACACAGACATACACACACAAACAAACATCACACACAAGAGATATTTGCAGAGCTTGTCAAGATGATGTGCACTCAGGGGTTTAAGGGTAGAGGCTTGTTTTCAATTTAGGGGTGCATACAGCAAAGAAAGAGAAAGTGTCATGAATTGACCTTTTCTGAAGAACACCAGTAACTGTATCGGTTCATGCTTTCTATATACGGGTCGCTTGATGTTGTGAAGGGCAGTTCTTAAGCTTGTCCAGAGGAGGGCGGTATGTCCCCTAAGCACTGAGCATGAAAAGGTTTGGAGGAATGGCTCAGTCTACAAAAAAAAAACAAAAACAACATATTGTTAACCCTTAAGTGACTGGACAGGGTTGAGGAAGAGAGCATCATGCATAAGTATCTTCACACATAGTCATCTTCTGGGGAAACCATTAAGGGTCCAGATGAATGTGTGTGCAAGACCTGAAAAACCGAATGCTCAGATAGACTCCTGAAACGTGCCCTCCTTACACTGTATTTTTCCTTTCAGCAGCATTTCATGCCGAAAAGTAAAACAAAAACAAAAACAAAAAAAAACGTGTATGAAATGTAGAAACGATGAGGTTACGTTATACGATGTTCTGCGTAACATTTTCTGTCCTCCTTATCTACAGGGCTTCGGAAGAAGCTGCCCATGAGGACGCGTGCTCGGTGAAAAGGCCAAAGGTGAGAGGTCAGGATGACGACAGTAGCAGAATATGACCACATGGACATTCAACAGCAGTACCAGGATACTGTCAACAACCGCTGGGATGAGGAGTGGGACAACGAAAACAGCTCCGCCCGCCTCTTTGAGCGCTCACGCATCAAGGCCTTGGCAGGTGAGCGGGAATCTCTGGAAGGCCTAGACTGGGACTCTGATGATAAAATGTCTTTTCCATAAAGAAAAGTATTTAAACACTGTTTAGAAGAATAACATGGAATTCTTCACAGGAAGACAACATTTGAATGAGTACACAATTCGCTATATTAATAATTACCTTTATTAATATAGATAATTATATATGTGGATTTTAAATAATAAAGCTCTTGCTACTAGATAACACACATAATCAACACCTAATGGGTAGTTTATATGGAGGTGTACTGACACACAGTTATGCAAAACAAGTGAGGGGGTGAGTAATTTAGTTCTTTCTGACAACATGACAAAAAAAAAGCTCACTTAGGCTCTTAAGGGAGGCCAGCTCAGGCAGTCATATGATACATGAGCTTGTGTGTCATGTGGCGTAACTGGCTCAAGGCACAGAAAATCAATATTCAGAGTTGGTCTTGTAATGAATGATCTCTCAGTTGAATTGTTAATGCAGAGTATGTGTAAAAGCATTTCTCATGCAAGGTTGTGAAATAAGGCATTTAAGTGTTTCTGCAGGTCCTGCTAACTCTTGAGGAAATGTCAGCACCTCTGCTGCCTCCAAAGGGAGACAGGCAGAGCTTGTAATTGGGTTGGATGTTCTCACTCACATTGGTAGTAGCATTTCTTTTGGGTCCAGGCCCAAAAAGGTTAACGGGAATTGTCATACACTGGCGATCACATTCGAGAACATTTACACATGTCTAGTGGCTCACATTTCCAGCTGTTTCTCTCTATGGATGCAGGGATACTATGAAGACCATGTCAGTGATGTATTCACTGCCACTGTCAGTCATGTTCTCCTTTGAGCAGGCATTCCAAAGTGCTGCAAGTGCACTGTTTACAAAGGTACTGTGTTGTTTATGACTGCTGCCCACTGAAGGTCTGTAAGCTGGCAGAGGAGAAGCAAGAGAGCGCACTGTTAATGCACTGCAGCAGTGAGGCTGTTACTCCCAGTGGGTGTCAGAGCTTATCCAGGCCTGACTTCAAACCTCCTCACCTCTTTACTACTCTCAACACTGCTCAAGCCCAGGAAGTATTTAAAATGCTTCAGTTTTTATAAAAAAACTTTGCCCAAGACCACAGTCTGTTTTGGGAATGGGGGGGGGGCAGAATTCCAGCAAGCATCCTGCTTTTCACATGATTCTGTTTGCCTGCGTTCCAGAGCACTAGAGCATACATCCACCTCTGCCTCTCGCTCGCTCTCTCTCTCTCTCTCTCTCTCTCTCTCTCTCTCTCTCTCACACGTGTGCGCACACACTCTCTCTGTGTATCTCTCTCAGTAGGAAGAATTGAGTGAAAGTGAGTTGAGCAAGGAGTGTACTGCTCTGGTACCCATGTAGCTTGTACCCAGCGTTTGCTCCGTGTAGTTTGTACCCAGCGTTTGCTCCGTGTAGTTTGTACCAAGCATTTGGTCCATGTAGTTTGTACCCAGCATTTTGTCTATGTGTTTTCTACACAAGGTTTGATCCATGTAGTTTGTACTCAGAGTTTGGTACGTGTAGTTTGTACCCAGTGTTTGGTCCATGTAGTTTATTCCCAGTGATTGGTTCTGGCATTTTACATGTACAAGCTCTGAGGAAGGAAGAGAGAGAGAAGGAAGGAGGGATAAGAAGAAGAGAGCAGACATGGGAGTTGCTCAAAGTATATGTGTGTGTGATTGAGGTTTCTAAGTTGTGGGTAAATTAGTGTTGTTTACGTTTACTTTGCTCCTGTACCTCCAGTTTTCAAAACCTTCATCCTGCTTTACCCACCAACCCAGATCCCCGACAGAAAGCCGGTCAGCCTTCACACAGCTCGGAACACCGCGCCTACATGCCATTACAGCTTTATAATCCGTTTGCATCCAGAGAGCATTTCTTGCTGTTCCTTTCCGATCTGACCATTGGTGATTTGGACAGGAACTGCGATGTAACGCTTGCACAAATTCTGCTCCCAGCAGGGCGATAAGACAAGAATCCCCCCAGCCCCCTCTGGTAAGTCAGCATACCCCACTAATGCAGACCATGTGGCCCGCAATGAGAAGAGCCAATGCTATGACATACACACCTCAGTGCCTCTCTCCTCAGTGTGGCCCCAGTAAGGATTGCCAGATTGAGAAGAGAAGAAACATAAAGCATTGCAAAAGGAAAAAAAAAAAATCCCCCAACTCTAAAACATGAGCATGTGTTACATTTATCAGCCTTGCTTCTTTAGACACAAGGTTTCAGAAATGCAGTTGCATGCCGTCAGGCCGTGATGTGTTTAGCACCATTGGAAGTTGACAGTGTCTTAAGCAAATATGGCTTTTTCTCTCTTCATCTTTCCTGATAACGGTATTCCTGGTACATTTATTTAGAGTCAGTTACAGTACTTGGAAGGGCTGTGCATATTTAACAGTACGTGAATGCTCTGTTAATGGAACCCACAACACTAGTGGTGCTAGCACCTTGCGCTACCATTTGAGCTAAAGAAACAAAAATGGACTTGTGAAGCATTGGGCCATGATGCAGCCAGCGAGCCAATAAAAAGAGAGTGGCAAAATGATTGGCAGAGCCAGTGAATTATGCACAAAGCAGTAGGTGGGGTTCACATAGCAACATTGCACTGCGGTGGCTCCATCGAATTGAATACAGCTACTTGTTATGCAGTGAGGGCAGGGCGGTATAGCGCCTCTGACCTGGACATGGGCCTGATCTCAGGTCAGTCAGCCTGCGCAGTGGCATCACTGGGCTCAAGAGTCTGTGCACAGGCGTTTGAAATGCACCGGTAGAACCTGGCTCTCCGATCAGCCCGTGAGCCTCTCCTAGCAACCTCTTTCCCCGCGTTTGTCGGCCAGATGCTAGGGAAACCTCAGTGGGGTCGTGGCGTGCCGATCCTGTAACGTCATGTCCGCATGGCCTTGTCCCATACTTTCACCTTGTTTCCTGTCCAGACAGCTGCAGCAGCTCAGATTCGCTCCGGCTAAACCGGCAGAAATCGGCTGACGTAGCGCAGCGCAGGCTGGCCGCCCTGGATTTGCGTGGCTTTTCCAAACACATCCTGCTTGGGATCACATTGGAACGTCACATGCAGTATTCGGCGGGACTCTGCTTAATGACTTCACTGAAGGGGATGTTGTCTCAGTCTAGACCTGGCCTTCCTCTGGGTGCACGCGCTTGTCTGGATCTGGATATCTGTTTCCAACATTCTTGATTCTTCATGTCGCTTTTAAATATGGTTTTCAATTGAAATATTGTAGCACTGGCACCGATTTTAATGGAACAGGCAATTTTAGCAACCACAGGTCGTACAAACATCCCCGGAATTTATTGTGACTTATTTATTTATTTTGACCGTGGCTTGTTTACCATACGTTATTCTTTTTTTTTTTTTTCATGAAAGCCGGAGTGTGTTTATTTATGCCTCAGTGTAATCCTGGATTACTCATCGTGTGATACTCCTATGTGTCAGTTTCTACTTAAGTCACATTGCACACAATTGACTACAATCCCAGTTTGGCCTTTTTGCTTCAAGGCGAGTAATCGTTCCCCTGCGCTGACCGACTCATCTGCCAGTACCCCTCCCCCACCCCACACACCCCACCCGCCGGCGGCATGCGTGAAGCGAAAGGACGGCAGCAGAACCAACATCCTATTTCTCTGATCCAGAGGAGAGAGCATTCCACAGCTAAGAGTCAGATAGGCTTATGACAAAAAGCAGAAGTGCACAGGGAGGTCAAGGCACTGCTGCCTGTAGGGGTGGAGGCCACATGTGGGCCTTGTGACTTCCCAGTGACACACCCGGGAGTGGTGCTCCACAATGCTCCTCTCTCAGGCGCCCAGCCGGGGCCCATAAACCCTGGTGCACAGTTAAATGTTGTGTTCTGGGAAAATGAACGACCCTCGAGACATGTTTTTGTTTTTGTTTGTTGCTTTTTGCCTCTACCACAAGTTGTCCTTATGGAAGGCTCTGGCTTCTCTTAAAACCACAACACTAAAATGTTGTTGTGCTTCATATGAGAAGGAGCTCTGAGCTTTGAGGCTCTGATATATTATCACAGCGTAATGAGCAAAAAAAAAGAATCGGCCGTTAAACAAAAATAATTAGATTGTAAAAGGATACCTCTTCTTACCTTTTTACCTCAGCGTCATACTTCACATATTAAACAGAATGCTGCCAAATCCTGTCAGAGTTCACCATGAGATTAACTATGTTTCGTGCTCCGCCATTCTTTTTTAATATAATGTTCTCCTAAAATATGTCCCAGAATAGATCTCAACATTTCATCATTTTTCTTTCCATAGACTCTCCTTCTGTGTCCGCCAGTGCGGACAACGTCCTGGTTTGGCTCTGTCTCTCACTGCCCTGGTAGGGGATGGGGGCAGACGGTGGGCTGATGGAGACATTAATCATCAGCTCATTAATCACAAGGACCATTTCCCTCTGTGATATCCTATAGCGAGAGGTGCAGAATGCAGGAGGCGTCTGTCACTGCAGGTTAAGGAGGAACCAAGCAGTTTATGTTCTCCAAGGAATCTGGAGAAGTGAGTAGACTTAGGCTTTTACTTTCTAGGAGTCCCCTGAAAATCTATATGCCTAATTCCAGTTGGGAAGGGGGGGTTCTCTCCTTGTATTTATAACGGATATGCAACAGGAAAGGGGAGCAATACTCGAGCAGGATGTTCGCAAATGAGATTTCAGACAGGATGTTATTTACACTGATTTCTGAAGGCGGGCTGCATTTAACATTTCGCACTGGCAACATATTTCTGTCTGTCTTGACTCTAAGCAACAATGCAGGGAAACTGGACAGCATCCTGCTTGGTTTCCACCCCCGTCTTCTCTTGAGTCTTGGTATGTTCCACCTCCTCCTCTCTGCCCACTGCCTGCCTTTATGTTGATGAGGTGATGACATCACCACTAAACACACAGGCAGTGGCTGGGCCTCTGATGAAATTACAGCCCAGCGGTCTCCTCCCGCCCTCTCCTGCTCGGGCGCGAGAAAGGTGTGCTGGAGCGTAGAGCAACCCTTTCACTGCCCGTTGCATTTCTCACCCCTTCACGAGTCTCCCTCTAGCTGGCTCGTGTGAACTGCGGTGTTGACATGATTTCTGCCGCCCCTGACACCCCCCACGCCCGCTTCCTCTAACTGCCGTCGGAGTGAGAAAGGTCTCGGGGCTGAGGGCACTCCCCTCTCTAGTGCTTACAATGGAGGAGGGGTTGGGGGGTGGGTGTGTGCATTGAGGCGTAGGGGGAGGCTGCTTTCGAATGTCCAGCGAGGGAAGACAGAAGGAGAACAATCGGGGGAGATTCAGCATGCTCCCCTCACCCGGGACGGACGCCGCCACACCGCCTGCTCCTCGTGCACTGCGCTGGGCTAAAGCCTCACAGCTCTTCTCTTCTCCGCGGCCTCTCTGCGCTCCGCTTTCCTCCTAGCTTGAGGTGGAGTGCTCGGGAAAGAGGGAGGGATTTGGAGTGTGCGGGAGAAAAGAAAGCCCAGCGGATTTCTCTCTCCTCCGTTTTTCTGGCGATCCCGCTCGCCGTGGGTTCCTGGGAGGTTAGGAACGTTTTCGGATCTTGGAGGCCATGGACACGGACTGGGGCTCTGGGGCGACTGAGAACCTCTTCCAGGGGCCCGGCTACCCCACTCAGATGTCCTTCAACTACAACCAGCTAGAGGGCCGTTTCAAGCAGCTGCAAGGTAAGACAGCTCTGCAGGTGGAGCTCCATTGTTTACAGCCGTTGCCATGCGAGACTACAGCCTTGCTGGGGAACGTGGCCTAGCATCCGTCCCTGCCATACCCTCAGCGCACGGGAGGCTTGAGCAGGGGCCGAGACGACTGCCCTCGCTCTTTGTTTTGCTGTTTCTCTGGCCCCTGAGAGGGGGACCAAGAGAGGAGATAGCTGTGTCTTCTCTCACCGCCGGAGAGGACGAGTTTCAGACGGGATTAGTTAGGAAGGATTTGGACCAGAGAAGTAAAGGAGGATAATGATTCTCTCTTTGTGCGTGTGTCTGTAAAGGGGGGAGCTTTTCATTGCAAACATTCCACTACTATGTTTGGCTGCTCCCTCCCCGTCATACCAGCGGTGCCCAAAACCGATGGGCTAAAGTCTACAATAGGGCTGCGGTGCATGAATGGGCCGTCACACACACGACAATGGCGAGCCGAGGAAGGTGGGAGGGGTTGTTTTGTGTAGCCTGTCCTTGCGACGGTGTCGCGGGGTTTTTGGTGTCGGGGCACTCTGGCATATGTGGGCATAATTGAGCAAAGTGCTGCATATGACTTCAGCGTTGGACGTCACCCTGCTTGCCGCGGGCCACAGACAAAGGAGCTGCCTCGGTGCTCGGATTCTTTTGTTGTCACTGAGGGGTGTAATAGTGCCAGCAGTGAAGAAACCCAGAAATGGGGCAAGTCACAACAGTCATAAAAGCCAAGTGTTTGCTCCAATTAGTGCTGTTAAAATTAGTTTTTCTTTCTTAAATGGAAAGCAGTGGCATTTCCTAAAATTGGTGTAAATGCATGACCGGTTCACAGATGATTTGACTCGCGGCAGCCAGAGCTGGTGTGATATGGGTGAAAGCTCTAGCCAATCATACTCACTCAGCGGTTTCATGGCTTGGTGCTAATGGACAGCTTTGTCCTTGATGTAGAGTTGGTGCTAATAGACAGCTTTGTCCTTGGTTTACTTGTGCCAAGGACTTCTCTGAAACTGGATGGACTACTAGTAGTTTTCCTATAAACCTAGACTTGAAAAACACTGCTTGCGGTGTGTAGTATATTAACGTTTGATTATGCAACCAAGGAAGTAGGAGTGTCAGTGTGAAGAATGCCCCTCATGTCATGGCAGTGACTTTGGTCACATCAGACGTCACACAAACTGGGCCACTATTAACAACTTGCAGTAGAGTTGCTACATTATACAGAGAAACAGAAAGCGAATGAGAGAAAGAGAGAGAGAATCAGAGTCGTGAATGCCTAGGAAAGACTCTTTGTGCCTTTATGCTCCGTAGACCACACCGCTGGAAAGTGCTAGACAGGCACTTTTTAGTGGGTAATCAGTAAACCATGCACAAACCCCACCATAAAGCAGTAAACTGTGAGAAACTAAAAGAAAAGGACTTCACCTGTCCCATATGATGGGCCTGTTTGAGACGGGCCCACATTCATGAGTCATGGAAAAAAAACCTTCGGATTAAGCTCCGGTATAAGCACGGTGGACCTACGTGCAGGGTACTGAAAATTGTATCTGATCATTTACTCATGAAACTTCGTTTCCTGAAGGTGACCATATGAAGTGATCTGAGGAATCTTGCAGTGTATTTGCATATTGATATATGCCATGGCACGGATCCAGGGAAAAATTCCACGATCGTGACACGGTGAGGGTATCCAGGGAGTGGCATTAGGGGCGGCTGATTTGTTCGGACCAACATGCGTGAAGTTCTGCATGTTACTACAGAGTTAAAATGTCCGCACGATACCGTGAATGCTAACCCGGTCGCCAGGCTTTCTAGACAGTATAAATCAACTGAGAGTAACGGTTGGATTTGGACCGCATCTAACTCAATTGTCAAGGGCCAGAGACTAACCAGTGCAGCCCAGACAAGTTACACTGTGCAATGCTCATCTTCAGGTTCCTAAATCTCACTGAGAGGGAAAATGCAGCTTCTCCAAACTTCTTTTTTCTTTTTTTCTTTTTTTTTTAAGAGTTTTTAACTTTTGTCTGAATGCGAATTGGAGGTTGACTAAAATGTTGCAGCTGTGAGTCCTGTCATGTGTGACCTGAAAGTTCTCATATTGTGTGGTGTGTTGTTTTGCACTGTGCTTGTGCACGTTGTGCTGCGTGTTACAGTCACGTGTGGTGCTACGAGTTGCGGTTGTACGTGTTGCCACCGCGGGGTGTTCACGTGAGGCCACTTTAGCCTACCAGTCCCTGGGCTGCTGACCTGCTTTTCACCTGGCCAGATGCCACTGTGAACGTCTGGCTGGCAGCTTCCAGCAGCAGGACCAGGACCAGGCGACGGGGAAGCCATGGGGTGGTGGTGGGGTGGGGGTGTTTGGGTCCAAGCTGAAGCTCTGCTTCTGTCCAGCGCCCGGATTCCTGCCAGAGCCTCAGTGACCTTCTGCTGGGGCCGCTGGCAGGAGCAGCCTCTGAGAGAACACACACAACCATATTGGACTCTGTATGAGCCAGGAGATCTGGGTTAGCTGAAGCACTGAAGCTCGTGTGTGTGTGTGTGTTTGTGTTTGTGAAATTCTTTTTAACCATTTTGATTTTCTCTGTGGGGTGTCTATGGAGTGTAACCCCATGTGGAGTTTGACCCTTTAGAGAGTTTGACCCGAGTGCTTTGACTGCTACAAGTGGCAGAATTCCCGGCTAGTACATTCAAGGCAACATGGCGAGATGTATGAGCCAAGGCTATGAGACAACACCAGGGAAGCCCGGGAGAGAAAAGTCTGCTCTGTGTGTGCGAAATGATGGGCCAGACATCAGCGAGACAGAGGGGCGAGAGAAGAAGAGAAGGAGATGGACAGGGAGAGAGATGGACAGAATGATAGTGGCATTTTAACAAAGAGTGGGAAAGCCTCCTGAAATCATCGCTCCTTTTCTGGTGTCGTGGTGTGCAGGAGAGCGGTAGCTGCCGGTGCTCCGTCTGGTGCGGGTGGAGAGATGGAGAGAGGAGCGAGGAGAGATTTGGATTAGAAGATCGCAGCCTTTGCCTCTGATCCCTTCCGAGCGACCAAACAGGTCGACGATAAGTCCGGCTGCTGTTTGTGTCAACACGCTACAGCGCAGACGTGATGAGGGAACAGCCGGCTCAACCAGATCTGATGAGGGAACAGCCGGCTCAACCAGATCTGATGAGGGAACAGCCGGCTCAACCAGATCTGATGAGGGAACAGCCGGCTCAACCAGATCTGATGAGGGAACAGCCGGCTCAACCAGATCTGATGAGGGAACAGCCGGCTCAACCAGATCTGATGAGGGAACAGCCAGCCTTGCTAAGCAGCAGTGCATTCTAGCCAGGTTTCAGTCTCTGGTTCTTAGTCCGGGAGCCACACTGCTTTCTGTGATCTCATGACCTCTTGTGATTGGCTGCTAAATGTTGCTAAATGTCAGGCAACAATAGTGAAAAACCTCTTCATGTAAATTTGATCAACGGGCGTAATTATAAGCCGTGATGCGTCACGGACCCGGAGCCTCTGCATTGTTCTCCCTGTGAGATGGATCATCCCTGCAGAGACAGGTCACCTGTGCCTTGTCTCCATGCTCACGGAGGGGCTGTTTGTTATTGGCTGATACCCACCACGTTGTGCACAGATAGGCAGAGGTGCGGTCACATGATCAAATGGCAGAAACACAGGCAGTGAATTAGTCTTTGGTGAACCTACTCTGCGGTGAATGTGTGGATATGCTCAGTCTGTCTAGCTACGTGCAAATGATGACACACACACACACACACCTGGAAGCACTAACATTCGAAGCACACAAACAGTAACAACCAAAAACACAAATGGGCCTCCATGTTTTGTTGGTGTTTTATTTCTATTTGGGAAGCAAATTGCAAGCTTTCTTGTGTGTTTCCTAAGTAAATTATAGAAGAATGTGGGCCCACATGCACGGCCCAGTCACAGTGCTGTGTCAATGTCTGCAGTGTGCAGGAAGTGTGAGGAATTCCATTCTGCTTAGGCTCACGCCCCAGGAACCAGCTACATCAGAGCGCGAGCAAGAGAAAGGAAGCCCCCTCAGCACTGCCCAACCATGACCCCTAGGGTGATGGAGGCTTTTGCCCTTATTTGCACTGTTTTGCCCCATTTGCTTTGTGTTTTCTACTGCCACAGGCTGCTTTTTTTTTTTTTTGCACACCCTGAGCCAAACTCCTTCGATTTCCCTGCCGTTCCGGAGGCTGAGCTAATGGTTCTCGGGTGCAGCGCGATCCCTCTGCCATTTCTCCTGGGTTTAAGCGCACGCTTTGGGTGTTGCCTGCACTATCACTGTCATCCTCGGGACCAGGAGGCTGTGCGGTGATTTAGGACCCTGCCGACTTCCTGTGCGAGGCTGAAGCAGACCGACCCCTGATGAGCCTGAAAGGGTCTTGCCTGGTCGAGATTTCCCTTTCCTGCCACAAGTACAGCACACAAACACAGCATGTCCCCTGACCACAGTTTACTGTGGGGTCTCTGACATGGTTCCTAGCCTTTAAAATGTGCCATGTTAGTTATACCATATTAAATCCTTATTCCTTTTTGACTTTAGGTTTTTGTTTTCCATATACTGAAAGTTAAAAGAAAAAAAAAAGGCATCTGTGTTGCTGGGTGTGGTTTTTTCAGAGGGCAGGAAAGGTAATAAACCAATAAATCTCTTTCCTGTCACAGCCGTGCGGGGTTTTGTAACGCCTCTCTTGCAGTAACGGCTCACGTTTCTACCTCCTCTTCTCCCATCTGACAGGTTTGTAAGTCAGCATACTATAATAAACCAGTATTTATAGTGTGGGAAGAGTTTATATCAGTGTGAGATATGTTTATTGTAAAAGGGTCTTAACCACCCTGCAGGGTAGTTATAAATGCAGAGGGTCAGATAGAGAGAGGGATGTGTTTACCTAAGGATAATGCCAGATGCTGCCACATTCCTGCGGCCTTCCCCATGGTCCGGCACGGAGGCGAGGGGGGGGGGGAGGTGGTGGAAACACTGCCGTTATTGTTCCTGTACCCACAGTCCTCCGGGGCAGGCCACAGGCCCTGCTAATATGTAGCATTCGCTGGCACTGGCAGGGGACGTTATCATCTTACAATGAATGCACAGTGGGGTGTGTTCATATGGGAACCCGTGGAGCAGGAGGCACACCGCGCATGAATGTCCGTTTCATTTCACCGAGGCGTCGTTCAGGTTTTGGCCAAAGACACTGAATTAGAGCGTTCTGTGTGCCTACATGGCATATGACTTGTGTTTAGGTTCATAGCAAATAGACAAGGGACTTGGTGTCTCTCTGGCAAACAGTGTATTCTAAGTGTCATGCAGTTCAGGGCACAGTGGAGGAATTCAAGGGCCTATTTCAAAACATAGAGGTGTAATTTGTGAGCTCCAGTTTATCATATCACAGTGAATTACATCAGTACACGGTGATTTGGATCGTTTAGTCCCGTGTCTGTTGTCATTACTCATTTAGTGGGGTGTGAAGAGGAGACACAGGGAGGGGGGAAATGGGAAGACGAGGGCAGGAAGAGTCAGAGGTTCACGCACTGCCTGGTTTGCAACAGCTACCCCGGAGAGGTTGGAACATGAGGAACGTACAGGTATACAGCGAGAGAGAGATTTATCAGGTCAGCACTTTTCAAGCTTTGCTTTGTGTGTGTGCGCGCGCGCGCGCGTATGCACGCATGTGCGTCACGTTCAGATGCATGATGTCATAACATTGTGTCCTGTCGCTCGTTTATTTTCCTGGCAGACGGGACTCATGTTGACGTATCGCTCGTCACGCCGGCAGGCGTGAATGGAGGCCTTACCTTGCTAGGGAAATACTACAACCTGCAGGACAATAGCTTGGAAAAATGGGAACGTTCCCAGCGCACACGACTACGTTTTAGCATTTAAAAGTGTTCTTCGCAAAACAAACAGCTTTAATGGGAATTCATGTAAGGAGGCCTGTTATCTTGTAGTGGAGTAGCCCCTTACCCAGAGCATGTGGGACTGACTGGCCTGGTCGAGTGGAGGAGGGTGTTTGCTTTGTTATGTTGGGAGGTCTCAGCTGCCATTCATTGGGCTCATGCCCTCTGGTCACTCTCACTACTATGTTTCTTTTGTTTTCGGCAGGGCTGGTGGAATACGATGACTCCTGCTGTGTTGTCTACCTCCCCACCTCTCTTTTTGTGTCTCTGCCCAGCCTGGGCAGTCAGTTGATTTGGACGGCTGGGTAGTCGAGGACCACGTTAGACATCCTGTCATCTTTCTTGTGCATGTGTTAGTCAGGAAAGACGCTAGGCAAGGGAGAACAATTGAACGGGACACTTGCGTCCGCACAAGGATACAGAATGCAATAACAGGAAAATTGAGAGCTTATAAATAAACTCTTCTCTGCATGCAGACATGTGAGCCTCTAGGCCAGATCTGGGGCAGGGGGTGACGAACAAACAGCAGGCCATCTGCTTTGAATGAATTTCTGATTCTGAATCTGATTCTGATTCTGACTCTGATTCTGATACTGATTCTTGGCTGGTTCGTGAGTGTGAGGTGGAGAACTTAGAAACATCGCTGCTTGCCTAAGAGTCTGGCTGAAGGCTAAATGTTATACTTTAAAATTCACAACAGCATAAGGAACGATTTGCTCAAGACCTAAATATTTTTTTCTGTAAATGTGAAATATATGTATTATGTGGGCAATTTCTCTAAATGGAAAATACATTTATTATAGAGTACAAAGGAGACTGTATGCTGCTGTTAGTAGTCTACGGACTTTTGTCTAACTGTGGAGTTCGTAAACTCCAGCTCCTGGTCCGTCAGTCTACGGCACAGCTGACTCTGACGATCTCCTCTCTTGTCTTGCAGATGAGCGTGAGGCTGTGCAGAAGAAGACCTTCACCAAGTGGGTGAACTCGCACCTGGCACGCGTTTCCTGCCGCATCACCGACCTGTACATGGACCTGCGGGATGGCCGCATGCTCATCAAGCTCCTGGAGGTGCTGTCCGGAGAGAGGCTGGTGAGTGGCTCCTCCGCAACGCCCCCTTCTGGCTCCTTCTGGTCCTGTGCTGCTCTGGCAGCTCTATGCTCCCGCCAGATCACGGGGGGTTTTGGAGCCGGGCGAGCAGAGCCCTCGCCAAATGGGATCCAATTGTCTTTTTATTGTTTTACCATCTGAGATTTTCTCAGGCGCAGCGTCTAGACACGCCACCGGCTCACGCTGTGGCGGAAGTGACCTGGGAAGTGCCGGATAACACTGTGTTGATGAAGAAAGGCCGTCATTAGCAGGTCTCCTGAGGGAGCTGCCGGTGTCTTCACTTTCACCCAGATAATTAAGCACGCACGTCATCTAATTACCCGATCCATACCCTCCTGTCCTCAGATAGCCAGAGAGGTAGGAGCGCTCCATAAAAGAGGTGGGCGGGGGTGGGATTGTCCCGGCGCCTAAAAGCATGCTGCATTCTGGGTAGACGTTTGAGCCTTTGTTTACTCAGCATGTGCTCATGTCCATGCCGAGAGCAGACAGTCAGGCTGTCTCACACCTCAGCAACGGGCAGCGCTGAGGACAATTTGGTCACCAAGACGTAGCATTCTTCCTACCTAGAACGAGTATTCTCACGAGATAGCGGTCATCCTTGAAATTCTATCTGGTCTCCCAGCAAATCTCATACACGTGAAGTTAATCCATCACTTCTATGCCGAAGGGTTGTGACCTTCCTTTCATCAAACTTATTGTACAGGGCATGTTTTTCACAATCGCTTAGTTGTTGGACACTATGAGTCAGAGTTTAAGGCATTACAGTACAAACTTGAATCATGATTAAACTCTTAGTGAAGTAGGATATGAGCCCCCCCCCCCCATCTGTAGTAAGGTAGAGTAACCCTGTAAGAGTGGAAACTCAGCCACATGTAATCGTAGAGCGTGCCACTCACACAGAGTTTCCCTATCGTCCCCAAGGCTCCTTATAAGATGTCCTCCCTCCATGCTAGCATGTCCAGCACCAACAGAAACATGGTATCCTGTCACGCCCCTTAGAGCTGCTCCCCGGGGTTCCTCTCATCACTTCAGAAAGGCTCACAGCTGCCTCCTAAATACAACCAAATAGGATTCTTTTTTATTTATTTTTTTGTAGTTTCCTTCCCTAGCAGTTGAACCTTTTGCCTTTTCAGAGAACAAAAGGTTGGTCGTGCACAGTGAATAGCTGCTGACAGAAAGTGGATAGCCTGTTGAGTGCAGAGCACAGGGTTAGGGCTGGACAAGCCCAGTGCTTTGTTTCAGTTTGGCCCACAATTAACGTGTAGCCCGAGACAGCCAATCACCTCCGTCAGCTCACCCGTGAAGGCTGTGTCAGTTTACGCAGTGGTATGTGCTACAGCTCAAGACAGGGATGGTTGCACCTCGAACACACCTAATCTCTGATTCACCTGAGGTGGATTAGGTTACACAGGGGTGTTTTTGTCTTTTCTTTCTTTTTTTAAATGTTCCTTTTGTATCTGAGCCCTCTTTCTGCACTCATATTTCGCCTCTAATATTTGAGGATTTCGCCAGAGAAACAGACCTAGTCCTGACCTCTCAGCTTCACACACTCGCACATGGAGTCTCGTTTAGACTGCTGTCTCATTTCCAAGGGAGGCAAGTTTTCAACCAGCACAGTGACACACTGGAGTTTCAAGGTCATGTCAGATGAAACATCCGCCAGTATTATGACCCTTGAAGCCAACATTGGTATTGTTTTGCCATGGTTTCCAGTGATGTCACAACCTGTTTCTTTTTTCACTTCCAGGTTCTTTATTTTGTATTCAGTCATCATTAGAACCCTTCCCTCTCTCCTTTCTCACTAATTATCTGTTGGTAGATGGTAGATTGAGGTGATTTCACAGGCAACTATAGCAATGCAGTGGTTCTACAGAAAAGTGGTGATGTCATTGTGGAGATTCATTCTGCTCTTCACCTGCTGTGTGTGCGTGTGTGTGCGTGTGTGTGTGTGTGTGTGTGTGTGTGTGTGAGTGTGTGTGTGTGTGTGTGTGTGTGAGTGTGTGTGTGTGTGTGTGTGAGCGAGAGAGAGATCTGCATCTCAAAGAGCCGCAATGCCACTGCAGTTTGTGTGTGTGTGTGTGTGTGTGTGTGTGTGTGTGTGTGTGTGTGTGTGTGTGTGTGTGTGTGTGTGTGTGGATTGGGGGCGGTGCCTGAGTAAGTGTCTGCTGGAGGCCTTCTGACACAGTCAGGATCATACCACCCACATCTCTCAGGGGATACAAACATGAACCCCCTTCCTAATTTGTCCTGTCTAACTGTCTAGCTCCTTAGCATAGAACTGTTACTACACCCTCATGTCCTTGTGAATCAGTTGGTGTCTGTGTTGCTTCTGAAAGCTTTATAGTGTCTAGTCCTCCAGGGATTTCAGCTTCCATGCCCCCATCCCAAGCCTCATCCACTTTTATTGCATCTCTCTCAGAGTCAGCCACCACACCTCAGTGCAAAGTCTCCACACAACTCCCAGAACACACAGCCGTAACGTCTCCAAGTTACACATTCACTCACACACAGAAAGAAACCTTTAGAGAATCAGCCGCTTTGCCCTTTCCAAGAAACCACATGTTGTAAGATCGCGCATTGTAAGTTTGCTGAAAATCTTCAATGTAAAATCTCACAGAGCCTCATTTACCAGACTTTGGCTACAGCAGTTATATAAGCAAGCACAAAGGGTGGACAGAATCCCTTAGGCAGGACACAGATAAAGCCAGTGTGGAACAGGATATTCTCCCCGAAGTGACTCAGTCAGTCTTGCATTTTGACAGCATGCTTTTCCTGTGAGGGCCAAGTTCCTCTATGTGTCAAAAAAAGAAATGCAACAGTGCGAGGGCGCGAGCTGTACGCAAGCCCAGTGCATCCCCAAGGCCACCGTGCATCAGTAGCCTGAGCTGAGCTGGGCTCGTCACGCCAGTTCCGGGTCCCTGCTGGGGCCCGCTGAGTGTTAGGGATGCTGTGGTATGCCCTGTTAACCTACACGCCTCCGAGCACCTGCACACAGCTGCCTTATTCACACTGGATCTTACG